>NW_026898732.1:0-57638 GCF_033153095.1 Gastrolobium bilobum
ACAACGTGGGATGATTTGGCTGCTAAATTCTTTGCAGAGCACTTCTCTAGGGAGAAATACAACAAGTTGGTGAATGAGATCACCAACTTCACTCAACATCCGGGAGAAACTTTATGTGCAGCTTGGACCAGGTTCCAAGAATTGATCAGGAAGTGTCCCCAGTACGACTTGCCGGACGGAAAGAAGGCCAGAGTTTTCTATAATGGAATGACGCCGGAATCCAGGATGGTGGTCAATGGTGCAGCTGGAGGAACCATAGCAAGGAAGACAGCAGCTGAAACTTTAGAGTTAATCGACAACATGGCAAGAGCTGATAATGCTTCAATGAAAGTTTAACCAGTTCAACCGAAGAAAGGACTTCTACAACTGGGGAGCAATGATGCTTCATTAGCGGAGCAAAAGGTGATTTTACAACAGTTGGCTAGTATGAATGCCAAGCTCGACAAGATGCAGATCTCAATATCCAAAGTTAATGCATTTAACTGTGAGCACTGCACGGAGCCACATGAGACTAATGAGTGCCCTACATTCAATGGAGCTGAACCATTCCAAGTCAATGGAGTGTGGTATGATCCAAGGCCACCACAGGATACCCAAAGTTACCAGAGAAATCAGAATGGAGGCCAAGGGAACAACTTTCAAAGGAGGAATCAAGGGAGCGGCTTGGATTATAAATCCAACAACTATCTGCAACCTCCTCCTCTGCCACAAAAAGAGCCATCCGAATTGGAGAAAGTGATGATACAACTGGCCAAAACTACTAATGATATCATAATTGAGACAAGAGCCTACCAAAAGAACCAGGATGCTTCCATCCGAAACTTGGAGAGTCAAATAGGCCAGTTGTCTAGGCAGTTGGCTGAGAGAAGTCAAGGAACAATCCCTAGTGATACCATTGTGAATCCAAGGGAGCACTGCAATGCCATCACTACTAAAAGTGAGAAGCTAGAAAAAGAGAAAGTTGAAGTTTCTACAGACAAGAATGACCACATCCAAGAAGGCAAAGAAAAAGCAAAAGAGCAACCTCCTGCAGTTCAAAAGAAGCAATGGGATTTCTCTCATTTTGAGAAACCTCCATATCCTATGAAGCTCAAACAACATGAACAAAGGAAGCAATTTTCTACATTTTTAGATATTTTTAAGAAATTGCAAATTAACATTCCTTTTACAAAAGCTCTGGAGCAAATGCCTTCGTATACCAAATTCTTGAAGGAGATATTATCTAAGAAGCGAAAGCTCACAGAGGATGAACCTGTCACTTTAACAGAGAAGTGCAGTGTAATCCTGCAGAAAAACATGCCTCCAAAGTTGAAGGATCCAGGAAGCTTCAGTATTCCATGCACCATTGACAAGACAACTATAGAGAGAGTCTTATGTGATCTCGGTGCCAGCGTTAATGTGATGCCATTAACCCTGATGAAGAAGCTGGGAATTGATGAAGTCAAGCCAGCTAGGATGAATGTTCAACTGGTTGACCGCTCAACAAAGCAAGCATATGGTATTGTGGAAGATGTGCTAGTCAAGGTAGACAAATTTCTAATTCCTGTTGATTTTGTCATCCTTGACATTGATGAAGATGCCAGTGTGCCTATGATCTTTGGGAGGCCATTCTTAGCAACCTCAGGAGCGTTAATCGATGTACCTAAGGGTGAATTAATAATGCGCGTGGATGGAGAGCAAGCAATATTCAAGGTATTCATAAATGAAGCTCTTCCATTGCCTTCTTCTCAACCTAAGAATCAAGTCAATTACATTGCGGAGAAAAAGGATGAGGAAGGGAAAAAGAAAGAAGTCCATCAGCAGCATAAAGAAAGCAAGCCAAAGGTTAAGATGGAAAAGCCCAAGAGTAAGGAAAAGCATGTGAACACTAAGTTCAAAGTTCCTGAGAACCCTCATCCTTATCCACATGCATATGATCATAAAAGGAAACAATACTGGAACAAGAAGATTGGGTCATCAATGGTAGCATGCTTCCAACCACCATAAATTAAAAGGGGTACGTCAGGCTCGTGATGTTAAACAAGCGCTAATTGGGAGGCAACCTAATAGTTGTTTTTCTGTTTTTATTTTATTTATTTTATTTTCTTAGGATAGTTTAATTTTTAATAAGTCAAGTAAGTGGTGAATTAGTGACCATATGAAAAAAATTTAAATCTGGGAATTGGCGCTGTCAGCGTCAACTTGGCGCTAGTGGCGCCACAAGACTGAAAAGAGACAGTGAGTTTCGTGCTCACAGCGTGAACTCCACGTTGTCAGCTCCACTGATCAAAAAGTTCCAGTGAGCTCCACGCTCACAGCGTGAACTCCACGCTTTCAGCGCCAGTGTCCTCACTATTTATTTTGACTTTAGTATTTTCGTTTTGCTGTTTTGAGATTATGGTTTGATTATTTCCTCCTTTTACATACTGAGTTTATTCTGTTTTAACTGTTTAACATGTGTGTGTGTGTGTGTGTGTGTGTGTTCCATCTGGCAGATTTAGTCCTTCGACTAGTATAGTTTGTTGCCGAGGACAGCTACGTTCTAAATCTGGGAATTGTCGCATACTGTATGCGAGACTTGTTAAATACTGCGGAACTACACCACAGAAAGGACGTCTAAACATAAATTTTTTTGAAAAAAGGGAAGATATTTTAACTTTCAATTTTTTAATTTTATTTTTATTTGTTGTTTTTAGTTAGATTCAATTTTTAAAGAAAAAGAGAAAAAATTTAGAAAATTCCTAAACAAGCAGTCCCAGAGTGTTCTAAGCTTACGCAGTAAGTAATTAGATTGAGTTAGATGAAGCATGATATCTGTGAGCAATTAATTGTTTTAATCTGAGAATGATGACTGCTCGTTTTTATAACTGTTTTGGTGAAATTTTTTATAATGCTTGATGTGAAACTTTCAATTGAGATTCTAGTTTGAATTATAACTGTGAGGATTTGAGCCTAAACAGAAGAAGAAAAAAATTAGAGAGGCCTCACTGTAGTAGTTTCTAGAACTTGAACTGTTTCTCTGGCTTGCATGCATTACTGATATGATAAGGGCATTCTTATTCTTGTTAACTTAGAGCCAAACAGCCCACCCGTAAGAATTTCCATTGTTAAGCCATTTTGAGCCTTAAACCAGTTCATTCAAACCTGATGAAAATTACCTAATCTTGTTCCTCTTGACACACCTTGAAGAGATTGAATGCTGATCAAAGAAGAAAAGTTAAAGTACTTCTCAAAGGAAATGTTAAGTAGCTGAACAAGGAAAAGAAGAAAATTTGCAGCTCAAAAGAGAAAAGAAAGAAAACATCTGCAAACAAGGAAAGAAAAAGATAGTGAAAAAAAGGGAAAGAATCTCAAGTCTGTAAGATGAGGCAAAGCCCAGAAAAGAAGGAAGTATTGTTAAAATCAGTATTTCAATCTCTCCAATCAGCTTCTGACCAAAAGATTCTCACCCCCAAACCAGGCCAAGTTACAACCTGTCAACGACCTTTTGATCAGTCTATGCATGTCAAATGGATTCCTCATTCTTAGGAATTGAGAATAAGTTCAAGCCTATGGAATTACTGCTACACTGACGGATAAGTGTGAAACCCTTAAACACTGAGTGTGATGAGAGTACATTTAAACTGATGAGGAATATTCAAGCTGGAGTCTAAATTCTTGAAATAACTGAAAAGCATTGTTGGAAATTTTAAACAGAGAGTTATACATGCATAGCAGTCTGAATTCTTAAGATGTTGTGTTCCATGTTTTCACAGAATTTTTCTTTGCTGATAACTTGAATCTATTACATTGCTGAGGACAACAAAGTTCAAATCTGGGAATTGTTTCATATGCGTTCAGCATATAAGGAAATCTAAACCAAAAGAGAAAGAATGTTGATTAAATCTTAAGCAAAAAGGGCAATAATCACTGTTGATTTGTCAAAATCTTAATCAGAGATTGCATACTGATTTTGTGTTGATTTCGTAGGAAAAACAGACAAATTAGAGCTAAAGAGGAAAAGCTAAACTGAAGGCCCACACTCACAACGTGGGTATGACGCTCATAACGTGAAGGGAGCCCCTTCAGGCAGAAGCTACCACGCTAGTAGTGCCAGAGATCAAATTCAGGAAGAAGCTACCACGCTACTGGCGTGGGAACCACGCATTAGCGCCAGACCCTCAAAAAGGCCACGCTTGCAGCGTGGAAACCATGCTAGTTGCGCGGTGCTCCAGGATTATAAAGAGAAACTCCCACGCTCACAACGTGGTAACCACGCTAGTGGCGTGGGAGGTGCGGACAATCAGCATTAAATTCTTTTTAAATCAGAGACAAGATTACAGTGAGATGCGGAAAAGATTAGATCAAGATTCTCCACCAGGTCAAAGAATCTATAAATAGAGACTCAGACCTCAAGAGAAAAACACACTTTTGCACAGAGAGGAAGACGGAGGCAGAACGCAGAGCAAGCTTCTTCTCCAATTTTCTGGTTTTATTATTTTATTTTATGAATTCTTTTCAATTTTTAGAATTGTCAGACATGAATATGTCTGGCTAGTTTTTAATATTGTGGTAAGGGTCACAACCCTTGATGTGAACCCCTTGTAGTTTGGTTAAATTTATATTTAATTATTTCAAATTGCATTTATTTTATCATGTTCTTCATCTTTTAATTCTTTTAGAATTGATCATGCGAAGGTTAGGGTTTTCAATAGGAATATTGGGATTCTAGTTCCTGACAAGGGTAAAATAATAGTTCATGTATGCACTAGGGATAGCTACATGAACTGCAAACGTGGAAAATTCATTGGGCTAAAAGATTAACTTGAAAAAGGATTTCTAAGGGATTAGGATTCTAATAGGGTTAATAAGGTTAAGATCACTAAGGGATTAGGGCTTAACTAATTAATTATAGATGGTGAATTGTTTGATCAATTGGGTAATTAAATATAAATATTAATCAAGATTACAAGGTGAGGATCGGAAAGGTGTTGGAGTCTTTTACTGCAATAGTTTTTCTTTATATTTTTCTCAAACTCTCAACCTTTTACTTTAAGCTCTCAAACTTCTTTTTGAATTGTTCACGAAATATTGAATAGTTCACAATTGTCACAACACAATTACTTCACAAATCAACTTTTGTTCATCCAATTAAGAAAGGAATAGTTAAATTTAAATCTGGTGCCTCAATCCTCGTGGGACGATATTCTTACTCACTTTTTATTACTTGGTACGATCGGTGCACTTACCGATTTTACGCAACACACGGTATCCAAATCAGAAAGGTAGATCACTTGATCAACTCAATTAGTTCTGGAGCTACAGAGCATTGCTAGTGTATCATGTATCATTAAATGAATTGGGCCTTTTAAAGGAGTTTAACTGGTTCAAGTTTATTTATGTCAGTAACTAATTGGGCCTAATGGGTCACACACAAAGGTTATTCCTTATTGCAAGTTATAGCATGTTTGGACCAATAATGAGTTATTGGGCTTTGTCAAGACTATGAGTCAAGTTGGGTTGGAGTAGGGACTCCAAGCCCACTTGATCCATGTGCCCTTTTTGGGCATTAGTGGTGAAAGAGTTTCTCCACTAATGGGCCCAAATATGATGGTAGGCCAAAGAGGCCTTGGGGCATGAATCCTAGTAAGTCAAAGAGTTGACTTGACCAAAATAAAGTTTGGGCAAATTTGAAATTTGAATTTTTGAAATTTAAAATTTGAATTTCAAACTGGGATAAGATTGAATTTATATTTGAGTTTAAATTTTAAATTGGAATTTGAAATTTGAATTTGAATTTGAAATTCTATGAGGTTAGGTTGTTGAGAATAATTTAAAATTATTTAAAGGAATAATCCAATAGAGATTGGATGAAGATTCTCTCAACTACTCTTTCATTTGAATTCGGAATTTAAATGAATACCATTGCAACAAAATTTCTGAGGAAAGGAAAGGAATTAAAGGGGCGCATAATTAAAGGGAGAGAATCAAGGAAAGTCTCTCTCATCTTTTTAATGTGTGCGCCTAATTAAATGGAGCTGATGTGGGGCGTATAATGAGAATGAGAGAATCAAGGAAAGTCTCTCTCATCACTTTAATTTGTGCGCCTAATCAAAAGGGGGGCTCATGTGGTTGATCAGATTTTATAAAAACCTGATGCATCATCTCTCGTAGGTGTGTGATTCTAAAAGGAACAAGCTCCAACCTTTCCTCTTCTCTCTCTTATTGCACCATCACCTAACCTCAAGACACCATTACAGTCTTGATAAAATAATCCAAACACTTAGTAGCCTCTTCCTTGCATGCGCCTAGCCAGCCACCGAGGATAATGAGGGATCAAGGAGAAAGAGATCTCGCTAGCAAGAAGGAGATAATCGTGTGGATCACCGTTGGAGGGCGTCATCTTTTTGCGCGTACAAGTGAAAAGGTGATTCTGAAACCCTATATCGTTTCAACGTAAAGCATTCATACATGGGGTGTATAGATGGTCTATGCTTCCGCTGCGAAATTTTTTTATTTTTCCACCCATGTATGTGCACCATAGTATGACTATGATGCAGTTTTTCGAACCTTCAAATACAAACAGCATGATAATGGTAAAAGCATAAAACCAAGCAGGTGCAACAGCATAAACAGCAAACATGATAATCAACTAAGCTCCGGCCTCCTGCCGCTAGAGGTATCGGCCCCTGGGTTACCTGAACCTGAAATAAGCGTCCCCAAACGTGGGGTGAGATCTCTAAATAGAAATCTCAATAAGACATGGGGTCCTCAAGGATATTCCACCCCAAGCTCACTTACATGTGCAATATAAGTTCAAAAACAGTTTAACAGTATAAGTTCCAAAATAATGCAATGCAGCAGATAATCATGTCATGTGTGTCAATAATAATCTACTGGCCAGAGAAATGCAAGAATACGTCTATTACCCACACTAGTGCAAGACGCCACTTGCACCCACCCACGGTGTCACCGTCTTGTATGACACCACATAATCAGGCTAACCGTCGAAGTGGAACAACACATACATATTATAAGCAATTGCACATAAAGCTCAACAGCATTTCAATTATCAAAGCATGTAAACACAGCATGCATATAAACCATTCCCCCATGGGGTATGGTGGAACCACATAATGGCTAAACCGAGGACACGAATGCTTACCTTGCAAGCTAACAATCCAAGCCAAGAGTCCAACCAATCTCAAAGCCCAAACACAGCAGAATCACAATCTGTTTTGGACCAGCAATCATATCAATATTCAAACATACGTGCATATGACATAAAGACAACGTCTTTTCTTTACTTTTCATGTCTTTAGGCTTCTCACAAAGCCACAAGCTCTTAATCACTTTGATTCTGACTTAGATTAATCATTACATAAGTCCAACTTAAACAATCTAGGGTCCACAAACCCCAAACACAGTTCTATATGAACAGTATAAACACTGTCTCAAAATTTCCAGAATATCCGGATATATGTCGGGGACCGGATATGTATATCCGGATATCCATATTCGGATATCTCAAAGCCCATATCCGGGTATCAATATCCGGATATCAATATCCGGATATCATATCCGGATATCAATATCCGGATATCATATCCGGATATTTCGCGACAGAATGCAGTTTCTGCATTTCGCGAGATATCATGATATCCGGATATTTCGCGACAGAATGCAGTTTCTGCATTTCGCAAGATATCACTCCAAAGGTTGGGTTTTTAACCCATTCCAACATCCAAGCATGCATTTTTACAGACTAACAGATTCATGTTTATGTTGGTTACTTCATTTTAACATATTACATGCCAAGACTCAAGCTTTAACCATTAAAACTCATGGTTAAAGGTTCAACAACTTACCCGAAGCTTAAGACAGCAAGGAAATGATGCTCTTGGAGCTCACCAACAGCTCATCAAGTCTGACTTCACAAGGTGCACAAAAATGGCACACAAAGATGGGTCTTTTCTTCACAAAGGTAGCTTCTTGAAGCTCCACAAGCCAATAAGATGACCCCCACAACCCAAACTCAAAACTCAGCCCACTCTCCCTATCCCAACAGTGGCTGAACTCAAAAGAATGATGTTTCCACTCACTCACACAACCAACACACACAAGCTCAAGGTGTTTAAGTGGAAGTTCAAGGGAGAAATGGCCACTTGGCTCACAAGAATGGAGGAAGAAGGCAATGGAACAGTGCACAAACTAACCAGCCACCAAAGAGTCCCGTAATCAAAATGCATGGCCTAGGGTTTTGGGCCAAAATGCATATATAGAAAGGTTTAAGTCTTAAACACACAGTATTAGTACTAATAGCTACGCTTAGCATTTTAATCCCAAACTTTAGAATCTGAACCTAATCATTTTTCTAAGATTTATCATATTTTTATTTTATTTTTCGCAGCACCTTTCCGGTAGGCGCTTTTCCATAGCCAGTATCAGTTCTAGCATCAGTTCTCATTATTTTAACCTGAAACTTGTTTTACAAGTCCTATATATTATTCTAGTGACATATACACACTTATTATAATTTTCCAGGATACTTTATCGGTACGCATTTATACCGAGTAGCAGAATCGGTATCTGCACTTTTCGTCAGAAAAGCGACTTTCAGCATTATTAATCACTTACTATATTTATTTAAGCCTCATAATAATTATTAGGGTCAATTATAGAATCATTTCCTAATTTCACATAATTAATTAATTAACTTCCTTAATTAACGGTGCGGGTTCTTACACCTTATGTTCTAGCGGCACACTTCACAAGCCCACTAGTTAGGCCCACTCTCAAAACCCACACCTAGATCCTTCTAGAAGGCAACGTAGGATTCTCCCTTATTCCAATGTACTACTGCCACTGCACAATGACAGTAGGGCAACAAGCCTAGCCTTAGTGATTAGGCTGGGTAGGTGGTACAGCCACATAACTTCTCTTCCACGCTTGACAGACTAGGACTTCCTCTCTAAATACGCCCTCTCTCACATTGAAGGGGGATCATCTCTTCTACTCATTTCATATGTTGTTACTCTGCCTCTGTGTAGAGTCATTCTATCCTGACACACACTACCCTTGCACCATGGGAAGCCTCATTTGAGCTTTGGTCTCTACCATTGCTATTATGAGCACCTCTATATCAATATACTCACCCTCATAAGACACATCCATGAACTACTGCAGTTCTTTATGTACCACTAATTGTACAAGTTTAGAGATAGAAAACACTAAGTGTTAGAGATGGAAGACTTAAGGCCTATTTGAATTCTGTCTTCAAAAACAGTTTTTTGATTTTCAAAATAAAATAATAATAAAACTTGTTTGATAAAGCCTATTTTAAAAAAGATATTTTAAAAGTTATAATTGTTTTTTGTTTTCAGAGTCAAATTTAGATAACATGTTTAAGTTGTTTTTATTTTGTATTTTGACTTTTAACTTTCAAAACAAAAAAACCCATAGAAAACACTTGTTTTATTAAATATTCTATAAAATAGTTTTAAGAATAAAAAGAAAAACAGAACACAATCAAACAGGCCCTTAATTGTCATCTCCATAAAGATAAGACAATGACACATGTTAAAGACGGCAAAAAATCTATTGTAAAAAGATTTCTTATGCTTGGGAATTGGGTTTATAAGATAGGCTAAGTATGGAAACACCTTTGCATTGCACAGAGATATGACATAACTAAAAATATAAAGCCATGCTTGTGAAAAGTATTGAGAGAGGTATGTTATATGAAAATGATGTGATAGGTTTTTTGCATTCTTATTGTGTGATATTTATTTTAATCTTACCATGATTAATTTACTAAGCCATGGAATGATTTTCCCATACAAAGTTATAGTTGAAAACACTAACTTTTTCAAAATTTAGAATTATTTTCATCGGGGTCAATATCTTATTAAGTATGTGCTTTCAGATTTTGAAGATCAAGATAAAATGTTGAGTTAATTTTTATTCAAGACAAAAATTATAATGTTTCAGTAATTCAACTATAAAGATTTATATTATTAACATGATCTTCATTCCACTGTGATATTTACCTTTAATAGACATGTTTTATACTTGCACTGTAGGGCATATATATGCCATAGATAAACTTTTTTCTTTCAATATATAAGTTAACGTATCTCATACTGATCAATCCAATAACTTATTAAGTCTGGTCCATTGGGTGTCTGAGTCTTTACTGGAGCTAGTGCTACAGGATGAAACTCCTCTGAGATGTACGTCTGAGCAGCAAGATGCACTGCGAGATGAAAAGTCTGGCTCCAGTACTTAGTATTGATTGGAAAGACTGGGGGAGTTACCTGTAAGGCACTTTGACGATGATCATATCTAGTCTTTAAGCCTCTGTTTATATAGTCGTTGAATGTCCTAGTTATGTCGTCTTAATGTGGTGTTATTCAATTCTATTGGTGGGCATGAGTGGCCTCTGTAGGTGGCCTCCTGTTTTGGATGTCTAATGTTGGGCTATGTTCCGTAGATGTAGTTGTATGCTTGTTTTTGTCCCTTAGCCACTGGCTATTAAGGAGGTCATAGAATCCTTAGTTGTTGATGTCATGCAGCCGCAATTAACTGAGCAACTAATATCATGTATCAAAGTGTTTACAAGATTGCTAAGGCACACGAGATGGCCACGTTTCCTTCTCCTAGAAGTAATAGTCATTGGTTCTCTTAGGCCTTTCACTAGTTAGGCCTCTAATCCCGTGTGGGATAGGTCTAGATCAAATATCAATATTATTATTTATAAAATTGTTTTTGGTAAGAATTCTACTCTTAAATTTCTTACAATATATGCATATGTAGAGTACTTTAATAATGGTCCTTGCTAATAATTAGTACATCAATGATGGTCCTTGGTAATAATTTAGGGATGTTACAGATTGCTTAGGATTGGAAGTGTTGTAATGATTAAACCCTTTTCAAAAAACATGTTAATAATATTTTCATTTTTAAATTTCCTGCTTGCCTAAATGGGGAATTTGATGAGTCCTATCGCCATATCATTGGGATAAATCCTTTACCTTGGTAAAAGAAGTATTTTCTAAAGTTCATAGTGAAGAAATTCTCTGACATGTTATGTTAGGCAAGAAAAATGTTGGTGATACTTCCATTGAGCCCTCAACTTTAGATATTGTGAGTAAGTCTAAGTATAAGTTGATAATCAGGGGGAGAGTGTGGGGTATGATGGCTATTGGGGTTGTATTCCAGCTATATAACAATAAGGTGAGTGAGTGTGTAAATGGTGCCTCCCAAATAGTAAGAGAAGTATTTATAGGTGGAGAAGATTTTTTAATGATGAGAGAGTGTGTCATAACCATTTCTGCCATTATGGGGCCCACAAGGTATGAGGAAAGCATTCTCACCTGGTGCATGAATTGCATGTGCATGGAGTGAGATCAGGTGTGTTGCGGTAATATTTATCTCGGTTTAGGGATGTAGGGACATATTCCCTTTAATGGACCTAAATGGACTAGACCCGTGTGGTTGGTCGAGAACACCAATTATCTTTATGCTCTTATTAGTATTGGTTTTTCTACTTCATGGATTGTTAATTCAGGAGCTTCTACTCATATATGACACATTAGTCAAATTCATTCAGTTCTTATTCTCCTTGCACGAGTAATCATGAGATTAAGATAATTTTTTGGACTACTTCACTCGTGATTAGTACAAAAAATCCCAACAACCTTGGAATTAAATTTTTTTTTCTATGTCCCTATACTTTTGTTAACATTTTAATTGTTCATAAAGCTTCCAAAGTTTTTAAGTGTTTCGTAATCTTTGATGTGTTTGATTGCGTGTTTCTAGATAAACTATTAAGGAAGATGATTGGAACTACTAAGAACATAAACAGAATAGCGGAATAATGCAATGTTATGGTTATCCTAATATTTCTTCTTTAAACAATTTTTTTCTTTTTCACTTCTACTTTTAAAGTATTAATTGTTCAATAATGAATTATGATGTTTGCCATCTCAAAAAAATAGCAAGTAAAATTATCATCTTTAGGGCTAATTAATTTAGATACAACCACATGATAAAAGGTGTAGAGGTTGTATGAATCAATGTTGCATCGACACTGACACGGAACATGACATAACAATTCGACACATTAATTTAAAAAATGTTAGATTTCGATATATTAGAACACAATTTCATATTCAATAATTTAACAAAAAATGAAACTAAACTTATATTACCCATCAATTTTGTAAAGAAACATAAGATGTAAATATTTACTATTATATTTTCAAATTGAAAATCTCTTATAAACTCTATTGAGATTTATTCGGTATCTATTTTTAATTTTTATTATATCAGTTTGGTAAAACATCAATAAATTTTTTTCATGATATGTAATGAAATTTTAAATATTATAGATGTTGGAGCGTGTTAGAGTGCCGATAAGTGTCGGACATGATATTTCAAAAATTTTGAAGTGGGAATGTAATATAGGTGTGAATGTCAATGCTCATTGGTAGAGCTATCTTTGGTGATTAAAGGAAGAAAAAAAATGTGGCTACTGTTTATCGCTCTTATTTTCCTTGCTCAGCTATACTCTTGGAGTTCGTAAATAATGCTATTATATCAAAATTAATTTAGCTTCCGCAAGACAATGGAACAATTTCCCTATAGATCTCTATTTTGCGTGCCAAGTGCTATTAATGTTTTGAGTAAAGTAATTTTTAGTTACTCAATAAATATTATGGATCCAATTTAATCTCTTAAAAAAAAATTTGTGATCCCATTGAAGTTCAAAATAGACTCATGTTAATCCTTTTCAGGAACTAACGTGAATTTTTTTTGAATTTCAAAAAGACCACAATTTCGACTAATTGAATCTATTTTGAATTTCAGAGAGATCGCAAATCAATTTTTTTCTCTAAAGATTTAAAATGATCCTAATGTTTTTCACGAAGTAGAAAATAAAGTGCAAACATTTAATTAATTAGCTTGTATAGGGAAAATTTTAATATGGTCCCCGACCATATAATATTTTTGTGCTCCCTCTCATATAACTTTTCCATTTTACCCCTATTTTTTTACCTATTTTTTCATTTTACCATCCCTACTTAACTAAGGCAGCAGGTGCGGAGCCCGTTTGTTTGCACTTTTGAAAAAAGTAACTTTTATCTCTTCTTTATTTAGAAGTTTTTTTTACAAAAGTTGAAGCTATTTATATTTTTATAAAAATATTTGACTTTTGACTTCTGTTTTTTTTAGAAGTTAAAATTTTTAGCTTCAGAAAAAAGTAAGTTTTTGACTTTTTTTCTGACTTCTACTTTTTTTAAAAGCAGACATCCAAACGCACTAAAAATAAAAAGTGCTTATTTTAAAAAAAAAAAAAAAGTAATTTCTGAAGAAAAAAAATCTCATCCGAAACAGGCCGTACGACTACACAATTAAAGCTCGTCTATAGATAGCATGGATGGTTATATTTTCCAAGTGAGTCTGTTTACAGGAATGTGATGGTTACCTAATTACATAAACTAGCAATGAGATCGATGCACATGGTCCACCATCAGTCACACTCGTCATATTTACCAGTGTCTGACTTCATATATCTATTAAATAGATTTCATATATCTATTAAATAGATATAGCCTATCCAAAATCATAGATGGCGATTTCTTATTGGATTGAAGATGTATTTAATATTTAATGATATTTTTGTGGATATTAGATATGTTGGTAAGGAATGGAAAACAATTCAGAAGCGATAAGTGGTATGAGAAGAAGCAAGTGGACAAAAGCAATGTTCCGAACCAATAGAAACTCAGATATATAGATCTCATAAGATAAGTACCTCATTCGTCTTTGAAGCCATATATAAATAAGACCCATCTAAGCTAACCGAAACTACAGCCATCTATCCTTAAGCTTTTCAGTTACAGAGTTTTCCATTGATTGCTACTATAATTGTACAATGGCTGCTTCAACAATGGCACTCTCTTCTCCATCTTTGGCTGGGAAGGCAATCAAGCTTTCCCCATCCACCCAGGAGCTTGGCACTGGACGGGTCACCATGAGGAAAGCAGCAACATCCAAGAAGCCCGTTTCTTCTGGAAGCCCATGGTACGGCCCAGACCGTGTTTTGTACTTGGGCCCATTCTCTGGTGAGCCTCCATCATACCTGACTGGTGAATTTCCAGGTGACTATGGATGGGACACTGCTGGGCTTTCAGCAGACCCAGAGACATTTGCAAAGAACCGTGAGCTGGAGGTGATCCATTGCAGATGGGCCATGCTGGGAGCCCTAGGGTGCGTGTTCCCTGAGCTCTTGGCCCGAAATGGTGTGAAATTCGGTGAGGCAGTATGGTTCAAGGCAGGATCACAGATATTCAGCGAGGGTGGGCTTGACTACTTGGGTAACCCAAGCCTAATTCACGCACAAAGCATCCTTGCCATATGGGCTTGCCAAGTTTTATTGATGGGTGCCGTTGAGGGTTACCGTATTGCGGGTGGGCCTCTGGGTGAGGTGACAGACCCACTTTACCCAGGTGGGAGCTTTGACCCATTGGGCCTTGCTGATGACCCAGAGGCATTTGCAGAGCTGAAGGTGAAAGAGATAAAGAATGGTAGGTTAGCAATGTTCTCAATGTTCGGATTCTTCGTTCAGGCCATTGTCACTGGAAAGGGTCCCTTGGAGAACCTCGCTGACCATCTCGCTGACCCTGTCAACAACAATGCTTGGGCTTATGCCACTAACTTCGTCCCTGGAAAGTGACCAAAAAAACAAATGAGAAATGACCATCACTTTCAAATCTGAGTGTGAATTTCATTTTGTTGTTTGGTGAAATATATATTGGAATGCTTGGAATTGGATTGTGCCTTTGCAGAGAATGTGAATTATATATATATATATCTATTTGGCCCATTTAAATTATTGATTGGAAGAAACTTGTAGATCAATACATCGTGCAAGATACCCCTTAAATCCCAACCCTTTGTTATCAAAAAAAAAAAAAAAAATCCCAACCCTTCTGCAGTCCTATATGAATGCACATAAGTAAATATTTGCACTATGCCCCATTAACACAAGACTACAAGCAAAGAAAAGACAATAACTAATAAGACAAATTGCAAATACAAATTTGTATATGGAATCCATTTCTGCAATTTACAGGCTACAACTATGCTTGGTTGAAGTTGAAAGCACACTCAATATTTTATCTTCAGAGGAAATTTTTGGTACCAAATTAAATATCTTGTAATTTAGTGATAATGACTAACCTGGCTTCCAAGAGAAGGAACAATTTTGAAGGGTCCACTGTGAATCAATTACACCAAGTTTTTCATGCGCTGGCTGCCAAAACCAAACACGCAAGGATTGATTCACATTAGTAAGCCACTTAAAATAGTTTTCCTGTTCTGACATGATTTTATTGACGTGATGACTAAACAACCCATATTTAGCAAAAAATATACAGGCTTTTTCTTACCTTTGGAAATTTCTTGAATCAATTGTTAATTGGTTATTTACAAAATAACCTATGTTGAAAATAAATTTAACATGATTATATCATCTAAGAAGATTTTAACTATCAATAAATAAATCACCGGTGATGATTTCATAATCTTCAATTCCAATATTTTTTCTATCTTTTCTTTTATCACAATTGATTCGTCCTTGTATGATATAGACCATATCTTTCATAATATTACATTTATAGTGGGAGACCAACAACAACTACACATCATATATAAAAAATGTAAAACAATTAATAAAAAAAAAACTTCTATGGCTAAAATTAAGTGTAAGACTTATTATTCTTACACCGGTGCAAGCTAACCATGTCCCATATAATATATATGGATTTAATATTTCTGCTTTTTTACTTTACAAAAAAATTTCTCCCAGACTCACATAAAAATGAATGAGTTCTATCAATATTTTCCTCTCAGTTTTCTTTATAATAGGATCCACTCACTTTTTATGAATGAGGTAGAAAAAAATTTCTACAACAAAAACAAAATTATTTTTCCACATAAATATATAAAATCTTATCTCACCAATATAAGCTTTTGAATTAAAATAATTTTTTTACATGATTACAAGTTTGATCTTTATCATCTTTATTCTATTAATAAATAATTAAATATTATAAAATTTCTTAATACAGGTAAAAGGTATGTACAAAACCAGATCATACCAGCCCATCAATCGGTCTGATTTATTTTCCTCAAAGCGGTTTTTAAAAATTTGTACAAAATATGTGACATTGTCGGTGCTAGAAGTCAAACCCTTGTCATGGAAATGGATAATATAGTACTTACCACCTCAGATACCACACGGGATTTTTTTAAAAAGTCGGACATGCTCCGACACGTTTGATACGTGGTCAATATTTTGGGACACGCGGTCAACATTATGACACGTTCCGACACATTTTTTTAACACGCAGTCAACTTTTTCCGACACGTGATCAACGCTCGAACACGTTTTTTTTTTTTTTTTAATCTTAATTTTATTTTATTAACTAAAAATAAAAAAAATTATTTATAAATTAATTTTTTTTGTTATAAAATTTGACATGAAAAATTAAAAAGGTACGAAAAATTATTATTTTTTATATTTATGTTATGAAATTTGAATATTTGATTGGTTATATGACTTATTATGAACTGTTATATGTATTAAATATAAATTATATTATATATATTAAAAATATTATTTAATATCAAAATGTGTCCCAACGTGTCGAAATATGTCATTTTTTAGAATTAACGTGTCAGCGTGTCGTGTCCCGTGTCAGTGTCTGTGCATCATAGCTTACCACTAGGCTACACTTTATTTTTGGTTAAAGTTGAACCAATAACTCATCCAATATTTCAACTAAGTCAATGACCAATTCAAGTTTAATAATATTGCTTCAAACCCAATAAACTCTTATATAAGGTGTTAGAAAAATATAAAATCATTAATATAATATCTCATAATTTGAAATTTTAGGTTAAAATAATTCTTTACATAATCATTAGCATGCTCTAACCCATTTAACCTAATTTTCACTTGGTAAAGTAAAATTAAAAAGGCTTCCTGTAAGATTTCATCAAAGCATATAATTCGTTAATCACTGCTTCAACAAACCCAGCCCAAACCCAGCGAGTTGGCATGGCAATGAGCTTAAAGTTTTGCATGGCTTAGAGGTGAACTAGCACAGACTCAACGAGGTGACTCAAAATGGCAAGTTAGAAGAGCTGAAAAAGTTTTGAATCTATAAAGATGCTCCACGACTCATCCTTGACAATCCTGTGAAAAATGGCAGAGTCATGGCACCATGAGGAATATTAACTGCGCTTGCTAGCAGACAAGGTAACTCTAGGTTGGACTAAAATGGCACTTTAGGTGTTGAGCTCACCTCTTCGCCTGAGTTCTTCATTTCTAAGCCTTTTTGCGTTTCTTTTATAATGCTTGTATTGAAATTTTAATTTCAAAAATAACAATCAAAAGAATTTTTTTTATAAATTAAAAGGAATTAAATAGATGCAGTGTAATCTCCCTACATTTCAAATTTTAAATTGTGAAATAACTCCTAAACACTAAGTGTCATGGTCCACAAAAATCCATCCTCAGGGTAGCCCATGCTCATCCAGTTACCTGTTCTTGGACTTCAGCATTTGCCACAAACTGCCCAAAAATTTGAGTTCATACAAATGAACCCAAAGAAGACTCAAAGCATAAAACATAACACAGAACAGCACAGCTACTTCTTCCAGTGCCTATTCTCAATGGCTATGTACACCATTTCAGATAAACATTCATATCTTAGGTTATCCATATAATTTAAAGATGATCTTGCATCCGCGTAATACCCAGGCATTGATTTCCGTTAAAATCCACGCAAAGACAAACACCACTGAGATGCACCAACTGTAGATTCCCAATATTCATCCAAAAATTAGCCTAGCCCATCCACAACTTCAACATTTTATCCTTACCACCAGAGGCTACCTTCTCTCCATCTGGACTCCAATCAACCGAAAAAACCTTTCCCGCAAAAAAAATGGAATTAGGTTAGCCACCAGAATGGGAAAAAAAAATTAGAAATTTTAAAGTTTTTGGTATGTTAAAAGACATACTTCATCAGCATGGCCTGGAAGATCTTGCTTCAACTTACGGGTCCGAATATCCCAAACCTTGAAAACCAAACACAATGAAATGTCAAAGTTCTTGTTTTGCAGATGATATTTGATGTATTCTAAAGTACAAACCAAGCTAAAAATGTTCACTGATCCTTTTACACACCCTTTATTGAAAGGAAAGGAAAGGAAAATTATGCTTACCTTAAGTGTAGAATCTTTGCTGCCACTTAAAAGAAGTCTACTGTCTGCAGACCAGCTGTATAGTAAAGCCAATAAACTTAATTACAATTCTAAATGAAAATATCTTTACTTCCAGTTCGAAATAAGATGGAACCACTTATATTGTACCTGATCTGGTAGACAGGCCCAACATGGCCACGAAAGGCAGCAACAAATTTCCCTGTAGTGCCATTCCATAACTTGACAGATTTATCAAAAGATGCACTTGCCACCCATTGCCCATCAGGTGAAAAATAGACATGGTTCACAAGCTGTCAGCAAACAAGTTCAACATATAGTGTTAAGCCTAAACTAAATGATTGAATATGTATATAAACAAAATTGTAACTTTGTGATTAAATCTGGATAACAATAAAACCAATTTCAACTACAGACTGATAGAACTCCTCCTATTGTGCGAGTTTGCCCTTTCTTCCTAGTGTGAACTAGCACTATTGGGAAGTTCTATCACAGACACAGCAACAAATAATAGGAGACAGACATCTGCAAATATATATAATTATAATCTGGATAAACAAGCTGTAGGCCTCAAAGAGTTTGGACCTCAGGCTGCCCAAGAAAAGGATCTTCATAGGTTTATTAGAACTTCTAATTCTACCATTTTTTATGAGTACCAAGAAACCGTATGATACAACATTATCATTATGCTGTACTTTAGGAAGAGGTCTAGGGGATCTCTTGCCCCTAACCGACCCGAGTCAGCAAGGGAGAATAAATCCGATTCTGTTAGAGGGGAAAAGAGTTAGGATTTGGAGGGAATGAGGGAAGGCACCACTCTTGCTGCGGGGTTCGAACTGCATTGGGGAGAGACCAGACCTCTCTAATCGTTATGGACTATTTTCTTCTATGTAGCACCGACACGTTAAAAATCCTAAAGTGTCGTGTCCGACATGCTCCGACATATTCTGACATGGTGTTTGACACGCGGTCAATATTCCCAACCTGTTGACCAGTTAAACAAGCATGTCCGACACATTGACCACCGTTTCCCCTCTAGGTGTTCCTCAACAGGTTTTGTTCTTCGCTCTTCGCCCTTCCCTTCCATTTGGGTCACTCTACTTCATGCAAATACCAACAAAAGGAGCGAAGAACATAAAGAAGGCAAACCCCAGAGCCAAAAACACAGCAATAGCCACCACCTTCGCAAAGATTCTTCAAAATGAACAAACCCCACGAAACAACAAAAATAAATTGTGCAAACAGATTCAAAATTTACACCTACCTGAGGAGGATGGTAAGGTAGCTATCATCCATGCTTCCTCACTTTTTTAAGGAGTAGTACAGAAAGTACAAAAAAGAAGAAGCACAAATGCAGAAAAGAGAGGGCACCGACTAAACAGAACAACTACAGGGGACTGTTACTTTTGTTTTTTCTCCAACATTTTCATTTTATTAGGGGTAAAGACAAGACACTTATTCACTTTTTGGGTTTTCTACTCTTTGTATCTGCTGCTGCCTGCTACTGCTTCTAGCGGCATTACCTTTTCTAATGTGTCAACACTGCAACCAATGGTTGTTCGCTTCTGCTTTTATGATTGCCAATAACCTTGTTTATAAAGCTTCTCTCTTCAACTTTAATCTGTTTTATTACTAGAAAATGGATACCGAATAAATATCACTGGAGTGTATCAGAAATTTTTAATTTAAAAATATAATAGTAAATATTTACATCTTGTGTTTCTTTGCACAATTGATAGGTATTATCAGTTTAGTTTTATTTTTTTATTTAATTATTGAATATTAAATATAATATACATTATATAAATTCAAAATATTATTTAATAATAAAACATGTCCCAACGTGTTGAAATTCACATTTTTTTAGAATTAATGTGTCGGAATATTGCAGTGTCATGTCACGTGTCAGTGTCGGTGCTACATAGATTTTCTTTTCCTTTCAGCAGTACTTTCATTTCCTTGTAATTTTCTACCTCCGTTTGGTGGATTGTAAGCGACCCTTGCTGAGTACCATTTGACTCAGTAGGCATAGTATACAAATTTTCCTTCCGTGCTCTAAATTTTTCTGTTCATTTTCTCTATAGTACCAATCACTGTACTACATCAGAGAAAATTCTTTCAAAGTCTACAGTACTACTCAATAACACTGGTACAAACTGAAGTCACATTGCAATTTGAAGAAAAGATCATTTTGGTTGATTCTCATTGACATTTTAAAATTGTACAGGAAGTTATAGGAAAAAAGTTGTACCTGCTGATGACCTGTCATGCGAGTTTTGGGATGCTTGCTGATGAAGGGTTCCCAAAGAAACATGGTGAAATCATCAGATCCAGATACCAATCTTTCAGGGGCATTGCCTCTCATTGTTTTGTACCTTTCAAGAGCAACCTACATTCATCCGCAGCATGCACTGGTATTAGTAAAATAGAGATGGAAGAAAATGTTCCCAGTGAAAGGAACTTGTAAAAGTCAAAACCAGAGAGAGGGAGCGAGAGAAATAAAATATTCAATGGATTGAAAGTGACAATTACTCAATAACTATGAATGCAAAATAGACAACTAAAAGGAGAAAATAAACGAGAGATCAATCTTACCCTCAAGGTCCAAAATAATAAATAGCAGAAATTAAATATATATGCATGTATATATATATATACATATACATATATATATATATATATATGAGATTAATGTTCCTCGTGTTATAAGAGATAATTTTATCTCCTAAACACATATAAAAGTGTGTAGGACCCTTTTTTTTTCCTCTCTCTCTTCTTTTCACATAGGCCCTACATACTTTTATGTGTGTGTAGGATATATAATATATGTATATATATATATAATCTAAAATACGGGTGTGACAAAAAGCATCCTTCTCAGCTCAGAACCATGTAAGTCATGATACCCAATGTTGTTGAAATCGAGATTTTACATAAGATCGGAAGGGTGTAACAAGATCGTAAATCATTGAATCGAGACAAATCGTAATATCCTACATTTTTTATTTTAATTATAAAAAAAATATTTATAAATATAAAATAATATTTAAACCACAACTTCAATCATTAAAGATTAAAATTAGATAGATTACCAAAAAAAAAAGAAAGATTAAAATTAGATTGAATCTTCTCCTTAGTAATAAAATAAAAGGGTCATAATAAAATAATAATGACATAATATATAAAATAATGCATAGAATGCCAAAACACAAAAGCGAGAAATAGGAATAAATATATGGATTTCATATTTCATCGTACAGTGAATTGGGAAATAATAACAGGGTATGTGTAATTATATAAAAAAAATAAAAGGGTCATAAAATGATAACAATAAAACAATAAAAAAAATCAAACATTTAGAAACAGACAGATGGGTTTCATTTCACTGTACAAGGAACGAGATCTGAGGATAACCAAAAAATAAAAACGGAACATCAACCAGGTAACAGAGCACAACGGTTTGGTCCTAGACTCACACCACTGGGTTTCGCACCACAGTACCAAAAGCAGAGACTCGCAGTCACTGTCACTAGAGAGAAGGAAGCAATCGCAAATCTGATGGTCTCTTCAAGTCTTTGACAGTGTAAACAAAGTTTTTCGTTTTGCGCCATTACACCAGAATCAGAGACTAGCAGTCATTTTCACCAGAGAGAAGAAAGCAATCGCAAAATGTGAGTGTTCTGTTCAAGTTTTTGAGTATTTTTCAATTTTGGGTCATGGGTATTTTTAGTTTTCCACATCAGAAGGCAAACAGGTTTGAAATTTTTTATAAATCGTTCCAACGGTGATATGGCACGATCCTACCGTCTTTACGCAGCTCTTGCTCGTCGATCCCGTACGATCTTGATTCAGACCGATTTTATGCGCAATTTGAATCGGCCAGGGTGAGAAAATCGTAGGATCATCCTACGTTTTAACTCGCGATTTCAACAACACTGATTATACCATATGGAAGGCATCAAGCAGAACCAGAGTTCAAACTTCGAAGCATACAAACTTAAAATGTTAAATTAGTCTTTAAAAAATAATATTTCTTAAGAATAATTTTGATTGCGGGAACAAGTACTGTTTTAAAAACCAGACCAGCTCCCACTTGAATCAGTCAAACCATAATAGTTCATCCAAGATTTAGTTATACTACAAATTCAACCAATTGAACCAACTGAACCATACCTGGAGGTCTTGCTGATTCAATCTCTGGTTTGGTTTTAAAATATTGGGTACAAGTGAAAATTTCAAAAATTTAAAATAAATTTTTAATAAATAAATAGGTGTACACTATTAGAATTTCAGAACTTCTATTGTTAATTTTTTAATGACTACTGTTTTAAGCATCTTCTTTAAATATACGGCAGTAAAATACTACTTTGCTGCGTACAAGAATTTTCCTACACCCCACACTCGCTAGTCGGGTTTAACGGGGAGTGGTTCTTTTAAAAACATTCTCATTTCGAGGATAAAGTGAATAAAATATATTGCAAGCAAGTTGCCTGTTAGCATTACAGCTTGCCTTTCATTATGAAGAGCGGGGTTTGATCGCTGAACCCTTTTTTTTTTTCGAGAAGTAATGCAACCCTCCCAGTTAAATCATTCTACACACCTGCCCAGACTGGGTTTGGTTACCAATCTGAAAAGCCAGGGCAGGTTTAGTAACTGTTAGAAATAATATTAATTTATTATTATTAGAATAGTCTAGAATAGTCTAGATTGTGGGCTTGGCCCATTAGGTCATCCCATTAGGTCTTTTAGTCTCTATAAATAGAGAGCCTCCTTGTACAGACTTACACACTTGAATATACAATATATTTCAGATTCAATTTGGTATCAGAGCCTCGCCGTCCCCCACTTTCTCTTGTGGAGTTTCTTAGCACAGGTAGGCTGGGTCTGTTGCATTGTCCACTCTTCAAGCCCAATGGGCTCTCGTGTGAGGGGGCGTGTTGAGATATGTAGTCCCACATTAGTTGTATGTGCAACGAATGTGGAGTTTATAAGACCTTGGGCACTCCCACCCTTTGAGCTAGCTTTTGGGGTGGTGTATCCCAAGGTTCTTTACAAAAAAATTTCCCCATCTGCATTCTTTTCTCGGGCCACTGATTCCAATTGGAACAGTGTACGCGGTCGCAGATGTGGCCGCAGACAGAGGCCTCGTTGCAATTATTGCCAAAATCTTGGGCATTTTGAAGAACGCTGCTATAGGAAGTACCCTCATTTGAAGCCACCGACTGCCAACTTTGCTCAAACTGATGTTACGCCACCTTCAACTGGATTAGTAACTCTTTCAAGTGCCGACTATGAGGCACTTCTCAAGAAGGTTTCTTCTCAGCATCCTACTCAAGACACTGGTAATCATGTTGCTTGTTTTTATCAATCATCTCTTGGACACTGGATAATAGACTCAGGTGCTACTCATCATCTTTGTGGTAATAAAGATCTCTTCACTTCACTTTCTTATTCTAATAACCTACCACCTGTCACTCTTGCTGATGGCACTAAGGCTCCTGCTCGTGGAATTGGGGAAGCCAACCCAACTCCCCTTTTAACTTTGAGTTCTGTTTATTATATACCTGGCATTCCTGTTAATTTAATCTTTGTTAGCCAGTTGATTCATTCTCTTTCACGTACTATTACCTTCTCTAAACAATCCTTTTCTATGCAGGATTCGGGTACGGGGAAGACGATTGGAGCAGGCATTGAGTCACGAGGTCTCTACTATCTGATTGCACCACCTTCTCCAGTAGCCTGTTCTCTCACAGAGTCTCCTGAGCTAATTCACAGTCGTCTGGGTCATCCAAACCTCTCCAAACTTCAGCATATGGTTCCCTTTTTATCCAATCTTAAGTCTTTAAACTGTCATTCTTGTCAGCAAGGAAAACACACTCGCTCCTCCTTTGCTAATAGAGTCAATAAAAGAGCTGATGCTCCTTTTTCTATTGTTCATTCTGATATTTGGGGTCCGAGTCGAACAACGTCTGTCTTGGGTTTTCAGTATTTTGTCACCTTTATTGATGATTTCTCCCGTTGCACTTGAGTTTATTTAATGAAAAATCGTTCTGAGTTATTTTCAATTTATCAAAAGTTTTGTGCAGAAATAAAAACTCAATTTGGTGCTTCTATTCAAATCTTGCGCAGTGATAATGCAAAAGAGTATGTGTCTCTTGAATTTTCTAAATTTCTGGATACACAAGGGACGATACACCAGACTACCTGTCCCCACACTCCACAACAAAATGGAGTCGCTGAACGTAAAAATAGACAACTAGTTGAAACTGCACGTACCCTTCTCAATCATATGAACGTCCCACTCCGTTTTTGGGCAGATGCTATTATCACCTCATGTTTCCTTATCAACCGCATGCCCTCTTCTGTGCTAAATAATGATGTTCCCCACAATATTTTGTTTTCCGGAGCACCTTCTTATCCTCTGCCTTTACATATTTTTGGTTGTACTTGTTTTGTTCATGATCTTACTCCAGGTAAAGACAAGTTGACATCCAAGGCCTTCAAATGTATTTTCCTTGGGTATACACGTTTTCAAAAAGGGTATCGTTGCTATTCTCCTGATCTCAAGCGTTATATCGTTTCTGCTGATGTCACTTTCCTTGATCAGCAGCCTTTTCACTCTACTCAGTCTCCAGTGTCCCAAGTTGATCAGGTCTTTCCTGTTCCTTTTCTTGACTTGTCTTTACCAGCTGCAGGTGACCCTATTGCAGAGGAGCAACTAATTACCTCCATACCTGCAGATCGTCCTCTCCTCACATACCAGCGTCGTCAGCCTGCACCTCCTCCGACTTTGCCTCTTGATGACTCATCGCCCTTTCCTGTCGGCTCTTCTCCTCCGGATCCTCCACCAGAGACTCCTCCCATTGCCCTTCGGAAAGGTATTCGATCTACTCGAAATCCTCATCCCCTTTATTCTTTCTTGAGTTATGACAGACTTTCTTCACAACATTTTACTTTTGTTTCTAGTCTCTCTTATGTTTCCATCCCTAAAACCACAGGTGAAGCACTATCTCATCCAGGGTAGCGCCAGGCGATGCTTGATGAAATGCAGGCACTTCACTCCAATGGCACTTGGGATCTTGTTCGTGCTCCTCCCGGGAAGTCTGTTGTTGGTTGTCGATGGGTGTTCACAATTAAAGTTGGTCCTGATGGCACTGTTGATCGCCTTAAAGCTCGCTTAGTGGCCAAGGGATACACACAGATCTTTGGTCTTGATTATAGGGATATCTTTTCTCCTATTGCTAAGATGGTTTTTGTTCGCCTGTTTCTTGCCCTTGCCGCCATTCATCACTGGCCCCTTCTCCAACTTGATATTAAGAATGCTTTTCTACATGGTGACTTGCAGGAGGAAGTTTATATGGAGCAACCACCAGGTTTTGTTGCTCAGGGGGAGAGTTCTGGAATGATATGTAAACTTCGGAAATCTTTATATGGCCTGAAGCAATCTCCTCGGGCCTGGTTTAGCCGCTTTAGTTCAGTTGTTGAATCCTTTGGCTTAATTAGAAGCAAAGCCGATCATTCTGTCTTTTACCGGCATAGCTCTTCTGGCCAGTGCGTTTATCTCCTGGTCTATGTTGATGACATTATCATTACAGGCAGTGATCAGACCGGGATTGATCAGTTGAAAGAGCATTTATTCAATCAATTTCAGACCAAAGATCTTGGCAGACTTCGATATTTCTTGGGGATCGAAGTTGCACAGTCTAGGCGGGGCATTTCCATCTGTCAGAGGAAGTATGCACTGGATATCCTAGATGAGACTGGCATGTTAGGCTGTAAACCCATTGATACACCTATGGACCCCAATGTTAAGTTATTACCAGGACAGGGGGAGCCACTGCCAGATCCTAGTCGCTACCGCCGACTAGTTGGAAAATTGAATTATCTTACTGTGACAAGGCCAGATATCTCCTTCGCAGTCAGTGTTGCAAGTCAATTTCTTGATTCTCCCTGTGACTCCCATTGGGATGCAGTTATTAGAATTCTCCGATATATTAAAAAGGCGCCAGGAAGAGGTTTATTATATACAAATAAAGGGAGTTCAGAGATCTCTAGTTATTCAGATGCTGACTGGGCAGGTTCTCCTTCAGATAGACGATCCACCTCAGGGTATTGTGTTCTCTTCGGAGGAAATTTGATCTCTTGGAAGAGTAAGAAGCAAACTGTGGTCGCCAGATCCAGTGCGGAGGCAGAATATCAGGCAATGGCAAATGCAACCTGTGAGCTCATCTGGCTGAGACAATTGCTGAAGGAACTCCATCTCTGTGAACAAAAGCCTATGAAGCTCATTTGTGACAACCAAGCCACTTTGCATATATCCTCTAACCCAGTCTTTCATGAGAGGACCAAGCATATAGAAATTGACTGTCATTTTGTTAGAGAAAAGATCCAGTCAAGGGAGATCGAGACAACATTTGTCAATTCCAATGATCAACTTGCGGATGTATTCACTAAAGCTCTTAGAGGTCCCCGAATAGATCATATTTGTAACAAGCTGGGAGCTTTTGATATATACGCACCAGCTTGAGGGGGAGTGTTAGAAATAATATTAATTTATTATTATTAGAATAGTCTAGATTGTGGGCTTGGCCCATTAGGTCATCCCATTAGGTCTTTTAGTCTCTATAAATAGAGAGCCTCCTTGTATAGACTTACACACTTGAATATACAATATATTTCAGATTCAATTGTAACTAATGACTATTGTTCAAAAGGTTTACATTACTATTAAACAAACTAATAATTACCTTCTTCATTTCCTCCGGGGATGAATATTGTTTTCCAGTATGATCAAAAGCTCCAGTGCGAAGAACATATTCCGTGCTCAATGCTAAAGAATTAACCCAGTGCCCGTGTCCCTAAATATGAAGGGAAAAAAAAAAGCATGGGAAAATAAAGACAGTTTACTCATGTCATCACTAAAGAAGAATTAGTGTTGAATATCAGCAGAAAGTATAAGACAAAATACAAGAAAAGTATCTGATGAAAAATATTAAAAAAACTCATCGTCAGATTCCTGTATAGCAGAATTGTTCTTTTGCTATTCCATAATACACTTTGCTTACTTTTTTTATAAAAGAAGAAATTCATTAAGACAGAAAAAAAATTACAAAGAGAATGGAGGATTTGGAATTCTGCTAAACAAAAGAACAAAACAGAAACAACCAAGACAAGATTCAATGCCACAAAGTTGCCCAATCCCTCAACATGGATGAAAATAAAATTCCAAAATAACTTGCTTACTGAAAAAAAAAAAAAAAGTTCTTGTGTTATTAGGCAACATGGATGAACATAAAACCAAAGTATTAGTAAAAGGATTTAATTTTGATCCTGTGTTTGAGTAAACATGTTTAACACTATTATCTACTCAGGTTATTCACACACGAATACAAGATCATTGAAAGAGTTTGATTATCACAATAACTGGCAGGAAAGTCCAACATTTTAGATGATGTATCCACACATAGTATAAAAAAAAAGTTCTTGTGTTATTAGGCAACATGGATGAACATAAAACCAAAGTATTAGTAAAAGGATTTAATTTTGATCCTGTGTTTGAGTAAACATGTTTAACACTATTATCTACTCAGGTATTCACACACGAATACAAGATCATTGAAAGAGTTTGATTATCACAATAACTGGCAGGAAAGTCCAACATTTTAGATGATGTATCCACACATAGTATAAAAAGCTTCCACTAACATTCTGACAACGAATCAAAATTAAACACTTAGTAAAATCCTTCAGATTGAACAAGTAAAATTCCAATAGGCAGCTATATCTGATAAGCATAGAAGCCACATGAAAGATAATATCAAACATCTCCAATGAAGAAAAAGTTGGCAGCAGATGAGAAAGAGGAGTCATGCATGACACTAACCAAGTATAAAACAAGCACATGAAAGTTAAGCTACAAATGGCAAAATATTGAAACCTTAAATTCAGTTCAACTGCAAAGTGAGGAGGCTCACCTTCAGTTCACGAATTAGTTTCCCTTGTGTGGTTTCCCAAACTTTGATTGTACAATCCTGGGAGCTATAATGAAATAAAATAGTTAGGCTCCAAGCTGTACACAGAACTACAGAGAGATAATCAGATCAATTCAGACAAAAAAGGGGAAAACCCCCATGGCATACTCCCAGTCAAAATCAGAATTAGTTTAATTAAGTTTGAAAATAAGGGGTCTGTTTGATTGTGTTCTTTTATTTTTGTTCTCAAAACTATTTTTTAGAATAGTTAATAAAATAGGTGTTTTCTGTGTTTTTTCTTTTGAAAGTTAAAAGTCAAAACACAAAATAAAAACAACTCAGACATGTTCTCTAAATTCATATTTAAAAACTAAAAAACAGTTATAATATTTAGAACTATTTTTACAATACAGGCAATACCAAACAGTTTTTTTTTTTTATTGTTCTGAAAATTAAAAAACTGTTTACATGAGTTAAAATCATAAAATGGGAATTTAGCAAAATGAGTTTTTATTTCCAGCCAAGGGTATGCTGGAATAATTTTCTAAAAGATCAAAGTACAATAGATTTTTTGACAAACGGACTAAAACCTCAGTGACTAAATAAAATACGAGTCTTTTGTATACTTGAATTAAAAACGTCTCTCTCTTTTCTTTTCTTTTCTTTTCTTTTCTTTTTCCACTATAGTTGTCCGTCGCATCTTCTTCTACTCGCTGATCACAACCAATATCCCAATTCATGCAACATAAAAAAATTTCAAGTATAGAAAAAAACTTGACCAATGTTAGAGAATAATATAAACCATTAAAAAGGCTCTCACCAAACACCTTAAGTTTTGGGTTGAAATGGTTCTTTACAACCAACAACTTTAGAGAAATTGGAAGGGGAGAGAGAGAGAGAGAGTACCCTGTATAAATCACACCATCTCCACCCCATTTTACGCATGTTATTGCAAGTGTGTGGCCGCTGAGAACAATTATGCATTTCTTTAAAGAGACATCCCATATACGAGCATCCCCATCTTTGCTGGCACTTACAAAGCGACGGCAAGGAGCATTCAGGTGGACAGGTTCCCAAGAGATACCAGTAATCCATTTCTTGTGGCCCTACATTTAGTATACTTCAATTTTTGTTGTCCACGAAAAATTATAATGGTAAAAAACTCTTCAAACAACATCTGTTATAAAGGTAAATACTCTGACTAACCAAAATAATACTTCATCTATGTACCAAATAAATAAATAACAGTTCCATCTAAAACATTTCCATAACAGTTGTATTTTCTCACGAAACCCTTAACAAATAAAGCATGAATCTTTTTTTTTTATTTTTTGGAGTGGGAGAGGAAGAATAGGGAAGCCCAGTCAGGATGAATAAAAGTTGTGCAATTCTTCTAAACAAAGCATAATGTAAAACAGGTGAGCAAGTAATACAGTGGCGAAGGGGTAAAGTATAAAGAATAACCCAACAGACAGCAATCTTTTCAAAAGATTATGCACTATAATTTACCCTCAGATATCTTGACGGTATTGTCATGATCAGAATTCTTATATTTTAATAGGGAGTTGAGAGCGATTTAATAAATTGGTGAGGATATAACCAACCATATTACTAGGTAGAACATTTTTTGTTGTTAATTACTTAATTTATCTGTAGCGCAGACTTCAATATCAATCTCCCTATCTCATATAAGAACTTTTTTTGTTGTTAATTTAAGAATAAACATTTGATTTATTTATAGCGCAGACTTCACTATCAATCTCCCTATCTCATAACTGGTACTGATCAGTTTCCTTAATGGAAGTAACATTGACAGAAAATCTTTCCATATGAGAAAGCACTTTCTGATTGGACGGTATTTTGTCAACCTCCTTGGCTCCTATTACAAGTGATCATAGCAGCTATCTATTCAAACCCAAAGACTTTTTTTGTTCCTTTTTATATATCTTATATATACACACACAAATAACATCAAGAGATAAGCTACTAAGTCTCAACCAAGCATACACACATATCCCTTATGTGTATTAAAAGAGTTGAATGTAGAAAGAGAGAGAAAGTGATACAAATAGAGAATGCCATATGTCTGAAGACTCTGAACTGATTCTGAATTATTGAAAGAATTAAAGAAGATACAAGAGAGAGTGCAGCACGTTCTATTTATAGAACCAAGAGCTGAGTCAAGGATGACTAAGCAACTAACTAAGTCTAAAAAAGACTCTATCCATCATAACAAACCATAACAGAACACCAGAAAAAATAATCGCATGCAATAAGACGCATAGTAATTACAATAAGCACCATCTAACAGAAAGCTAGAATACTGATCTATTCTACTTATACTCTAATATGTATGCTCCCAACACGCTCTAATGCAGAACTAAGAGGAAAAAATGAAACAAGTTTTATCATAGAAATTGGTATTCAAGGTTAGAGACTTTACAATCAGTGGATTGCTTAATGACTTTCCAGTTTGTGGGTCCCAACACTGAAGTTCCCCAGCCTTGCTCCCACTTACAAGATGCTTGCCATCGGGTGACCATGCAATACAAAGGACCCAGTTCTTGTGTCCTGCACAAAAATGTAAACAACTATATATGGCATATCCTCATTAAAAATGTAAAAGAGCGTATCTGATCAACTATTTGAATTATAACATATAAGAAAAGGAACAACTGCTTGGAACTGATAGGAATCTGATGGAAACAGATTAATTTATGGGACAACGAAGACTAGCTCCTCACAGCAGAGGTAAACAGACATCTGCAACTCCTCAAAACAGAAAGAAAAGATACCACAGGACATTCAAGAGACTTTTAACCTACCTCCCAATCCCAAATCCTCACTCAGTAATTGACTTCCTTCACACTTCCTATCCTTCCCTCTTATATCCTCAATTCCCACCTCCCATTATTGCTTTCCAGGTCAGCATTCGATTATGATCCACACTTAACAGCATGAATATTTCCCATTTTGTCCTCCTTACCCACAGGTTGATCCTCTACTTCCCATTTGGGATCTATCAGAAATAGATTTAGCCTACACAATCTTCCAGAAATTCTTTCTAGCAATGCAATTGCAATCACGAGCATAACGCCACGATTCTAACCTCTTCTTTTTGTGCACGACTTAAATTGATCACTTCAATTCTTATACTGAGAGAAGGACACTTAAACATCAATTGATTATTTTTTGCTTTAATTAAAATGAAGTTATGTTCGGCAGATACCAAGAATAACTTATCATCTTTAAACCTCAAACCTGTGCATGTGTACAATGGAGTCTGAGTGTTCAGGTCCCAAAATCGAACAGTGGTATCACCAGAACCACTTGCCAGCTGTCGCCCATCAGGACTGAAGGCAACAGTCAGCACAGCTTCCCCATGACCTACAAACAATCCCAACTACATTAATTCCAGAGAATAAGACAATAATACACTAATAAGCTAAAATCTTCAAGAGCCAAACCACATTGTTGTTTTACATGATTCAGCATTATTAGAAAAGTAACCATAAGTTTCTTCAGCAGCAGTAATCTGCTGCAACTAATCTTATATCAGTGTTACTGCTCCTGCAGTTTCTATTGAGTTCGGTTAGTACAGAGTCAGCTTCTATCATTTTAGTTTCAGTTAGTTGTTGTTTTAGATCTGTTATGCTTTAGTTTTGTGTTGGTTATTCAGTTAGCTTGCTTTTGCAAGCTCTTGTACATCAATAAATTCAGCTCTGCGGATGCAGAGAATCAGAACCAATAGTATCATCAGAACCAATAGTATCATCAGAAACTCACCCTAACAATGTTCTCTATTTTCCATTATCTCTTTCTACACTTGTATTGCATTTCTCTCATTTTCTTTGAAGCATACACCATCCCTATTTTTTTTGGATAAAATTTCTACATACAACATTGTGACATTATATGTATGGAAGAAAACAATTCATCAGATCCTTCATACCAGAAATAGTCGCCGAACAGCGATTCACAGGACGAATCCGGAAAATAGCTTGAGGCTGACAAACTATAGGTAATGCCTTCTCCACCGAGACTGAAATAATGTTTAATCAACATAAACATTAGTAAAAATCATGCAAACAAGTGAATGAATTAAAAAATAATGACTAATTCGTTGTAATCAAAGGTGACTAGCCTTTTTTTTTCTGCAAGTAAGTTTCAAGTGGCACAAGGAGTTCCTCATCTGATATGAAGAAAGCATATGGTAATTTCTCCTCCTAAAATGAGAATATAGAAAACCAACCAATGTTAAAATAGTAATAATAATAATAAAGAAATAAAATAAAGAACCAATTTATGTAAAATAAAATTGGCAATAGAAAAGGGGGTTACGTTGTTTAGAAGCGAATTGACAATAAGTTGGAGCTGTTGTGGACCAGCGTTTTGAGGTAGGTACATAGGAGCACCCAATGGAGTTCCATCTGGGTCCGTCAGAAGGCACATCACGTTGATTATCTCCCCATTCTCCACTAACGCCTCCATTTTCCAACTCTTCTTTTTTTAGGGTTGAGATTCTCTACTATCTGATCGTGTTCGTTCCTCTTTGTTCAGCTGTTTGCTCCTGTTTGTTCAGCTGAGGGCTCTGTTCTGCTTTTCTGTGATTCTATCTTCTTTGCATTGCTGAAACTAAATTAGATATATTTTTCTTCTTATATGTATTTTTTTTTAAATAAGGGATTTTATAAAAAAATTAAGCTAATAAAAATTTCAAAATAAATTTTTTTATTCTAGTTCAAACTTATAGAAACCCTAGCGCACTTTCTCTCTCATCACTCCATACCAAGCTGGTTCTTTCTCTCTATATTATTCATTCCTCTAGCTTCAATCTAGCTGCCTGTTTGAAAATCATCGAAGCAGAACAATCTCAATTGAAGAAATTATTGTCTCTCTATTATTAACAATCATTTCTACTTGTATTCATTATTCTTTACTATCACACTCTATTTTGAAATTTACTCAACAAATCACAAAACAAAAAAGCGTGGGTTATCTTTCAGTTGCATAACATCAAGGACAGAATTTTACTTGATTAACATTAAAGTCTTGTGTGGATGGCTAAACACCTCTGAAACGTCCCTAAACCATTACATATATTATTAAGATGAGAGTAAAATTTTTCATAAAAACGTAGGGAAATTTGTGCGGCTTAATTAAAATGTTCACACAACACATTACTTTGATTTATAGATTTACATACCAAAGTCCTTGTGGAATCATCCTTTCATTTGATAAAATGCTTACTATGTTCTCAGACTATCAATACCTAACTCATTAGTCAAAGTTTCATACTTCTTGTAGTCAAAGAACACACAGAGCTAAAATTCAGGGCATTTAACTTTCTTGCAACACATTTAAGGGCTGTGCTTTTATAAATTCCATGGTCTCATAAAACAATAATAATTTCAGAGCATGAGTTCAAGGAAATGGGAATAAACAGAAAACTTCACACAAAAGGTAAGTTCTGTGAGCTTTTCGTATCTTGAAATTAACATTTTAAATCGCAGAGCATGGGAAAAGTAAATGTATGCAGCATTAAAACAATCATGTGAGAGAGTTCCATTCCAAGTACGGAAAATAATGAGATTTTAAGTAGGGTTGGCAAAACGGGCCAACTCGGCTCGACCCGGCCCAACCCGCATTCAGCCCGAAAAAATGAGTCGGGTCGGGTTGGCTCGAAAAAAAAAATGAGCCAGAAAACCCAACCCGGCTCGACCCGAGCCGGGTTAGGGTTGGCTCGCGGGTTGGCTCGATAATTAGCTCGCGGGTTGGCTCGTAAAAAAGCTCACGGGTTGGCTCAAAAAAAGCTCGCGAGTTAGCTCGAAATGATGCTAGTGGGTTGGCTCGCGGGTTGGTTAGCTCAAAATATTGGCTCGCTGGTTGTCTCGCGGGTTGGCTCAAAAACTTTAACTTTTGTGGTTTGTTCTCCTGTATAAAATTATTGTATTTTGCAGTCCAACTACAAGTAGAGTAGTTTACAAAATCCAAAAACATTAAATGAAACACAAACCACTCCACTAATCACAGGAGTCATTTATCATGATTTTCTGAATTACTCTAACTCACGATAACCATAAAACGTATATAAAGCCAAAAAATAAAAAATAAAAGAAATCCATTATATATTTCAACGATAAGCATCTAAAATCAAAAGCCAATCATGATAAAAAAGGACCTGCAAAAGCGACCAATATAGTAAAGTCCATCAGTGGAGAATCCATCAGTAAAGTCCATTGTATTTTATTAAAAAAAAAAAAAAAAGAGTAACCCGCGAGCTGGCTCGTTCAACCCGCGAGCTGGCTCGTTTGAGCTCGGGTTGGCTCGGGTCGGGCTAAATCGAGCTGGCAGCTCATTTTTGCCAACCCAACCCGGCTCGTTTTGTGCGGGTTACGAGCCAACCCGACGGGTTGGCTCATTTTTGCCATCCCTAATTTTAAGGCACTTCGTAGAGAATAAGAAAAAAAATTTCTTTCTGGGTAGTTGTAATCCTTCAAGAGATAACCTGGGGACTTTGAAAATTCAGTTACTGATTTGTTAGATTTCTGTTAGTTAGCTGATTCATCTCTGAGTCTCCTTCAGCTCTATAAATAGAGCTTGTAATACATTCTTCTGTAACGAATATTTCACATCTAAATAGTAAATACAATGGGTTTAATACAGGTTTCTCTCTCATCTTATTTTCTCTGCTTTTCTCTCGCTTTCTCAGAGTTTCTCACTGAATTTCATTATTTGCACAAAAAGTAAAAGTTTAAGAATTCTCAAATTTTACATTTAAATATAAGAGTGAAACAGGGAAACTCGGAGAGCAAAATAAGCGTACCTTAGGCAGTTCAAAACGCAGTGAAAAGATAGATAGGAGAAGCAAAACGCAGAACCCAATCCGTGGTGTCAATACGCAGTCGTTAGCCGAGTGAAAACGCAGTCACCAATCCCAGTTGCAACCACAAAACACTGAAGCTGTGACCTTGTGAGAAGGAGACTTAAACATTCAAGTTAGGGTTAAGGATTTTATGAAATTTGATTCTTAAAATTTTCAGGATTGGGTTTGTTCTTTTTTTTTTTTTAAACGTCAAATAGTGAAATAACAAACAAACCCTAGGTAGAGTGTGCCTTTTTTGTTGTTTAACGTCACGAATAGTGTGGTTAGCAGATACGAGAGAATCATTGGACGGGTCAGTTGTCAGTACGCTCGAGTTTTATATACTTCATCAATTTAATTACTTTTCTTATCACTTTATTATTAACTCTGGAAGTTAATAATTTTTTTAACTATTTAATATCTCTATTAACATTTTTTATAAAAAATCTTATTATAAAAGAATTTGTTTAGAAATAATAATAAAAGTTAAAAGCTCTTCACATAAAAAATTTTAAGAAAGTCGACAAAATAGATCAACCCGTCCCACTAATGTTTTTAGAGGTGGCAAAGTCGGGACCATGTCCCGTCTCGTCCCGCCCCGTCATCAACCCGTCAAAAAACAAGTCCGACTGTCTCGTCCCGCTTTTGAAGGTGGGTTAAAAAACTCGGTCCGCTCTGCTCCGTTTGGCCAGCGAAGGCGGGCTGATCCACCCTTCCCTGCCAAAAAAGAGCCTGCCTCGTCCCGCTTTTGAGAGTGGATTGTAAAACTCATCTCATCCCACCCCGTTTGGCGAGTGGGACGGATCAGCCCGTCATGTCGAGCCCGTGTTGCCCGCCCTAGCTGTTTCGCCTTGCTTTTAACCAGTGCGGGTTGACCCGTCATTGGTGAGTTGGTTGAAAATACCAACCTATCTCATTTTAAGGCGGATTGACAAGTCAACTCGTCTAAAAAATAAATAAACATATTAATGCTAGTCTTTTATTTCTAATCTCTAACATCTAAATATTTTAAAAATCTAAAACAAGCATCAAGCTATAACTCAAAGACAAAAGAATGATTTATCGTGTATGTTAATTTTTTGTTATTTATCTGGTTCAAGCGGTTCAACACATGACCCGCCGGTTGAACCAATGACCTGATACCCCGACCAATACGATGATTGAGCAGGGTCTTATAACATTGATTTCGATATCATATTGCCACACTCGTAGATGAGTTGCCCTGTTTTCACTTCTCGTGTATTCAACGAGCAAATTGTTTCTCCATGTTAAGGGAGAGTGTAAATCTATGTCGTTTCATGTTTTGAAAAAAAAATTATAATAAAGAGTAATATAATTTCAAAATAAATTAAAATTAAAAAATACCCATCTAACCTTAAAATTATTGTTTTGAGATTAAAAATAATAATTTTATTTCATGTACAAGGAAAAACTCTTAACTTATTTTTAATTTCTTTTCAAAGTTGATTTATTTTATATTTTAGATAAAACATGGGCTAGGTTCTTTTGTTTGGCCAACAAGGGAAACTTCTGGTAATACTTATCTTTCCAAGTAAGCTATGATTGGTCGCCTCCAATCTTCTGCTTTAGTAATAACCATTATACAACTTGGCCATGGAATACTCTGTTGAACCATTGTTCTATGATTTTCTATATTCGTTGTACTTGTTAATTTGGACAAAATGTCAGCTATGCTATTTTCATTATGGAGAATGTGATTGGTGGCAGCTCCATCAAAATCAAATAAGAGTTCTGTAACTTTGCTCAAATACTTTGCCAACAATGGCCCTTTAGCTTGTTATTTCCCTTCAATTTGTGAGGTGATAAACTGTGAGTAACTGAAAGCTTTAATTTTCTTATCTTTGTGCCCCTTAGCTTGTATTAACCCGGCTATCAAAGCCTCATATTCTGCTTGATTATTTGAAGTTGGGAAGTTCAAATGGAGGGAATGTTCCACTGATACCCCTTGTGGGCTTTCTATGATTATCCCGCCTCCGCTTCCCTTTGAATTATATGAACCATCCACAAAAATTTTCAAGTATTATCTGATTCATGATTCTCTTTACTAGACAAAATAAGTTCCATCACAAAGTCGGCTAATGCCAGAGATTTGATTGCATGCCGAGCTTCATAAGTAATATCGAACTCAGAGAGCTCAACTGCCAAGTTAGTCATCTGTCCTGCAAGATCCAACTTGTGCAATACTTGCCGGATTGGTTAATTAGTTCTGACAATGACTTGGTGCCCCTGGAAATATGGACGAAGTCTTTTTGCGGTGGTTAATAAGGCAAATGCTACCTTTTCAAGTTTCTAATATCTCAACTTGGGGCCCTGGAGTGCCCGGCTAACAAAATAGATCGGCACTTGGCCATGATCAGTCTCTCGCACCAGTACGGAACTCACTACTTCTTCTCTAACTGCTAAATACCAAACCAAGGTTTCTCCTAGTTCTGGTTTTGATAAAATAGACGGCTTAACATTCTGAGCTTCATTCGTATTCTACTTCTTTTTTCAACAATTTGAAGAATAAAGCATTTTTTGTTGACTTCGGCAAGAACCTAGTTAGAACGGCTAGTCTTCCCGTCAGTTGTTGCACCTCATTTTTTATTTTTAGAGGTCTTCATATCTAACACAACTCTGCACTTGTTTGGATTTGCTTCAATCTTTCTACAAGTTAACATGAACCCTAGAAACTTACTAGCTGGAACTCCAAATGCACATTTAGTCGGGTTCAAACGAATACGGTGAGCTCGGAGCTTTGGAAAGTTTGCTCCAAAATGTTTACATGTGTAGCAGGTTCTGTTGACTTGACAATCATATCATCTATGTAAACTTTTTTTTTTTTTTTTGATAACATCTATGTAAACTTTAATATTGTGACTGAGCTGATCTTCGACCACTCAGTTCATCATCCTTTAGTACATTGCCCCTGCATTTTTCAACCCGAAAGGCATAATATTATAACAGTGATTCGCCTTTTTCGAGATAAAAACAGTCTTTTCTTGATCTTTCAAGTACATGGGAATCTGATTATATATGGATTATGCATCCATGAATGACAGCAAATAGAACCCAGATGAATTATCAACAAGATGATCAATACTGGGCATTAGATGAGTATTTAGGACACATCTTATTAAGATCGGTGTAATCCGTACAGACTCTTCATTTCCCGCTGGTTTTCTTTACCACAACCATGTTAGCCAACCACATGGTGTATTGTATCTCCCTTACGATTCTGGCTTCTAAAAGCTCTTTCATATGTTCATCCAATGCATGTTGCCTTTCAGGTCCCAACTGTTGAGTTTTGCTCTTTCACTAAAGCCCAATATGGTCTAGTGTGTAAGAAGAGCACAAGAAACCTAAAGCCCATTCTGCTCAGGGCTAGGATTTCTTGGAATCCATATATATTCTACACTTATAGTCGCTAGCCTCTCAAGTCTTCACTTTGTGGTTGCAGAGGCTGAGGTAAGGTCATCTCCCTGAAAGAGAGAGAGTGCCCACACACTTTCCATTTCCCCTTGAGACATAGTCTAGAAGATCTGCCACAGTACAGTTTCAACCAGGTTGTTCGTACTGCGGCGCTGAGGATATCACTCGTGCTGTGATGCAAAGGACTCTAGTTCGTGGAACATCATCTCGAATCTGCGCTACAAGAGGTAATAATAAAACTATGATGATCCAATACATCCAAATCACAGTGGTCTTAAACGCTTCCGCAAATGCAATTGCTCCTACAATTGGTATCAGAGCAGGATTGTGTTTTTGGATGTGGATCTAGTTTAATTTTACGTTTATCATGTAATTTGTTTTGCTTCGTAAAATATGGCACCTAGGGTTCTATATTTGTTATTCAAATATTTGCATGAGTATCATTGTAATTCTTTTTTATTAAAAATCTATTCTTTATATGGTTTTGGCTTTAATCCATGGTAGAAATTTCCTTGTATTCTCTTGGGTTGTAACAAGGAGGCTAATCCCATATGATTAGGTTTCCTCCTTGAATTTTATTTCAATTTTGTATCTTTTTCAATTTGTATTTCAAAATTGTAATAAAAGAAGATCAAGAAGATGTACAAAGAAGTGCATTTGTCACTGTTTTGACATGTTCGTGACCTTCCGATGGCCGATTTAAACAACCAACCACATCACATGAAAGAGGAAAGAAGGACTAGAAGATCGATGGTCGGAGCATCGCCAAATGAAGCCAGACGCGCCCCCACGCGCCGCCAAAAGTGGCTGCGCGTGGGCCTCACTCGCCGGTACAAATTCGGCGCGTGGAGGCACATGCAATGTCCAAATGGGCTGATTCCGGTGGCGACGGCTTCGTCTACTCAAGGCGGTCCTTCCCCTGAAGTTTCGTGCTGAGACGAGTTCGAGTGACGGCGCGGTAGACGCGACGACCACAGTTCCTGAAAGTTGACTTAGGGTTTCTCGCCAAAATTTGGTATTTTGGGCCTTTGGGCCCGTGGTTACCATAAAAGGGCTTGAAACATAACCTATGGACTATAAGGAAAGGAGCAAATCAGCAGCAAAGTTTCCTATTTGATTACTCTGTAATTTTTATTTTTTTAAGGAAGCTATGGATTAAAGTTTTTATTATGATTAATTGCCTTATTTGTTTGAATAGATGAATTATATGATTGATAACATGCTTTATTGTGATAACATGCCATATACAATAGGTGGTGTCATATTGTTGCATAACTTGTAAAATTATATGAGCATAGTAGCTATTATATCTTTAGCGACTAGTATAATAGTTATTATAGGATTATTTTGACTTTAAATTATCCTAAAAAATTAATTAATAATTATTATGATTTTTGTTAAAAATCTAGATTAATAATTGAATTAATTAATTTTGGATAATTAACATCAAGACAAATAATTGTTATAGTAATTATTTTGATTTCAAATTATCTTCATAAATGATAATTATTATGATTGTAGAAATCTAGATTAATAATTAAATCAATTATTTGGATGATTTAAATATAGAAAAATAATTTTGAAATATGTCCAGAACAAATTTAATAATTTAATGATAGTTATGGAAATTATTTTGATTTCAAATTATCCTCATAAATGATAATTATTATGATTGTTGCAATATAGATTAATAATTAAATCAACTATTTGGATGTTACCAAAAAATAATCAACTATTTGGATGATTTATTGTTAACTATAAACAAGAGTAGTTATGAGAACCTACTTGTACTTCATTTGTTTATTGCATTATTTGTTTGTAATTGTGTGCTTTATATGTTTTTCAGAAAATATCTTAGAAATGATTTTGAGTCAAAAACCTCTAGATGGTACCAACTAAGTGGAAAATAAATTTTTTGATGTTGTTCTAAAACATGAAAGTGACACGAGCTGTCGAACTCGCGCAAATTAAAAATTATTTTTTATTAGGGTTCAGAAAATTTGTACTAAAGTGGAAACCCTAAGTCGTCTCTCAAGGAAATTGTTTTGGTAAAAATTGCTTACGATGACATAAAATTAAAAGGGGGGTTTTGGATTTTGATTGAATAATCAAAAAGGCTGAATATAAATTTGGAATAATTAAAATTTAACCAACCTAAGGCTAGGGTTCCATGGACGTCTTTCCTCGGATAAAAAGATATCAGAATCGTGATTGATCGTCAATCGAATCAGAATCCTTATTTCCAATTGACAACCCTCTCTAAGCGATCACTTAGCATTTGATCAAATACGATGCTTCTACTCATACAATCGCAGAGTATCAGCTCGTTTGATTTAAGGTCATAGGGTCAATCAATCTAACCATCAAATCTGATGATTAATCCCTTTCCATAATCGCAATCGCGAACCTCAGATTGAATATCCACGACCGCACGATATCAATCTGAGTTGGGAAGGGAAACAAAACTGATTTAAAATAAAGCGCAGACCCTCAAGACTAATCCATGGAATCCGTTACCCTTAGGTTGATTAAAAGGTTCTTAGTCTCGCATGGCTAAGGTAAACATGATTAAAATAAAATAAAAAGATGAAGAACGCGAAGAACGCTCCAGAGAAAGTGCTTTGATCCCAAAATACGAAAATTCAGAATGAATCAAATGTTTCCTACTCTGCCGTCATATACCCCTACCCAAAGCGGGTTAGGGTTCAGTTCTGATCGGCCCATCTGTCTAAAATACGAAATAAAATAAATAAAATAAAATAAAACTAAAACTTGGCTTTGGGCCACTTAAGTAACTGGGTTTTAATTTAAATTACAAGACCAATAATAAAATAAAACTTCAGCAAAACGCATCCGACTTGGCGTAAGAAATCGACCAGCTTCCAGTCCGAATTGTGCTTCGAACTCTTCATAAGAATTGTAGCCCTCTGTGTTATCTGAAAAACCCAACAAGAACGGAGTCAATCCGACAACTGTGGACCGAGATATAGACAAAATACAGAAGTAACGTAAAGCTGAAAAATTCTGACGAAAATAAATTAAACCCAATCAAAAACTAAAAATGTAAATTAACTCAAAACATCATTATTTTATTCAAATAAATCCTAAAAATACTAATCAAGAGTAACAAATAAGTGTAATAAAATATGAGTTATCAGAAAGCTAAAATTTGTCCTGACAGTACAAGGGTCAGAGCAACCTGCAGAGGATGTGTCTAAGGAAACAAAGACGCAATACGCAGATTGGAAAAAAAACAAATATGGTAGTTCACTATTATGTTCTTGTCAGATTTCCAAACACATGCATAAGCAAATGTGCATGGTTAAGAGTGGAGTAGAGATGCTTCAGACTCTTAATGACATGTTTGCTGTGTCTAGCAGCTCTGCTAGACAGAATGCAGTCAACATAAGTTTTGCTAAAAGTCTTGTTAAATTCAAGGGAAAATCAAAGGGTGGTAACAAGAACAAAATAACTTGGTTATCAATTGTCAAACCGGTTGCTATGAAGAAGCCGCAAGACAAGTGCTTTAAGTGCAGACTGAAGGGACACTGAAAGAAAAATTTGCCCATAGGTGATGAAAAGAACCAGACATGGGCATATTAAGGCCTGATCAGTGAATGAATCATTGATTCAGGAATCGCTGATTATGTTTGTTACTCTTTGCATTAGTTTAAACATGGCATACCTGTCAGCAGTGGACGTAGATATTTTAAGCTTGAAAATGGAAACTTGTGTCTGCATTTGCAGTAGGACAAGTTATTTAAAAGACTATGGTTTTAGGTGACTGTTTATTTGTTTCGGATTTCAAGAGGAATTCAATTGTTGTTAGTTGTTTTGGTTAAAACTTGGTATGACAATGCAATTAATTCGTCAGTTACATTTCGAAGTTCATCTTCGTCTTGTTTGTTATGATACATTGTTTAAATAGTCTTTATTACCTATGTCCTTTACCCCCCTAAATTTATTATGTTGAATGGAAAGGATGATGAACAAGAACATTCACCAAAGAATTTAAAGTTTCAAATGAAACATAACTTTGGCCTTTGTGATTGAGTCACATTACTTCAAGTATGAAACATGTTTTAGTTAAGAGACAAACTAAAAGTTTCGTAGTCTTTGAACTAAAAGCTACATGTAAACACTATTTGGAAGGTAAAACGACTAAGCAATCTTACAAGGTCAAAGGGATTTGCGCAAATATTCAACTAGAATTGGTACATACTAATGTATGTGGACCAATTAGTGTTCAAGCGAGAAGAGGTGGTGAGTACTTCATTATATGAATGGTTACTCTGGATTTGGATAGATGAACCTAGTGCGCCATAAGTTTAAAGCTTTTGAAAATTTCCAAGAGGTTTAAGTCTGAGGTATAATAGCATGTAGGTGTTCAAATCAAAACACTTTGGTCTGACGAAAGTGTTGGCTACCTGTTTGGTAAGTTCAGGTCTTACCTGATTTAAGAAGGGATAGTTTTATAACTGTCAACTCTAGGAACGCGTTAGATAAAGTTGCAGTATGCAGAAATCAAATATTTCTAGAATTAGTGAAATCCGTGTTCAATTATTCATCCTTACCAATAACGTTCTAGGGAGATGCCTAAGAGAAGGAGATGTATGTAAGAACCCGCACCGTTAATTAAGGAAGTTAATTAGTTAAGTATGAGAAATTAGGAAATAATTTCATAATTGAGCCTAAATTATGATATGGCTTAAATAATTATGGTAAGTGTTTAATAATGCTGAAAGTCGCTTTTCTGACGAAAAGTGCAGATACCGGTTCTGCTACTCGGTATAAATGCGTACCGATGAATTATCCCAGAAAATTATAATAAGTGTATGAATATTCCTAGAATAATATATAAGACTATGATTTCAAGTTTCAAGTTAAAATAATGGGAACTGGTGCCAGAACTGATACTGGCTATGGAAAAGCGCTTATCGAAAAGGTGCTGCGAAAAATACAATAAAAATATGATAAATCCTAGAAAAATGGATAGGTTCAGAATCTCAAATTTGAGATTAAAATAGCTATATTTATTAATACAGTGTGTTTAACTTAAGATGCCTATAAATACTACTCTTCACAAAACCCTGGGCTGATTTGATACAGGCAACGTGTCTTTCTGAGCGAGCTCCAACAGCTTTGAGCTTTCCCTTGCCATTCTTCCCTTGTTCTTGATAAAACTCACTAAAGAAGCCATTTTTATTCTTTGTTCTCTATCATATCACCTTGTGTGAGTAAGGGCTGGCCTTGGGTGTTAGTAGGGGATCTTTTTCTGAGTTTGGTTTCTGAAATTGTGAGGATTAAGGAGTTGTGTTTCCGAGTTGTGTGAGTTTTAGCCTTTGTCTTGGCATTTTGAGCTCCAAGTTGTGAGCTTTGTGGAGAAAGACACCATCTTGAGGTGTCAAATTCGTGGACCTTAGAAGTCTGAGTTGGAAGCTCCTTTTGTGTTTCATTTTCGAAGTTTTGGAGCTTGGATGTATACCATGATCACCTCTTTGTTATTTTGATGATTTAAGCTTGTTTGATCGATTAAAAAGTAAAACTTGGATCATTTAAGTAAAGGAATGTGTTTATGAGTTCATAACATGATAATGAACATCTGTTTATGGAGTCACTGGACTCCAAATCATGTTTGGACCCTTAAAAGTGGGATTAAGCAGAAGTCTGTTCGAATTTCTGCATTATGTTGGAGAAGTATTCGAATACTTTTCGTGTAGTATTCGAATACTTGTCCTCTGGTAATTGAATACTCCTTGCAGGAGTATTGGGATACTTTTCTGGGAAGAAAAGTATTCGGATACCTTTGAATAAGTATTCGAATACTGGAGAGTATTCGAATACAGTGAGTTTTGGTATTCGGATACTGTGATATTTGGATACTTGGGGTGTTGGTATTCGAATACCTTGTGATATTCGAATACTTTAGTGAAAGTATTCGGATACTTTCTGGAGACAAGGAGTATTCAAATACTCATCGAGGAGTATTCGAATACCTCCTGCAGAAACAACATAAAATGACTTAAAATGAGATGGAAAGCCTTAATCACTTAATGTAACCTTGGTAAATGGTTATTGATGATTATTTATTGTATAAACAGATTGTGATTGTGTTGTTTATGGGCTTTGAGCTAGTGTGGACTATTGGCTTGGATAGTTAGCTTGCAAGGTAAGCATTCGTGTCCTCAGTTTAGCTATTGTTTGTTCCACCATGTCCCATGGGGGGATGGTTATATGCATGATGTGTTTTCATGTACTTTTTTATTGAAATGCTTATGAGCTGTTAAGTGCAATTGCTTTATGATATGTATGTGGTGTTTCGCCTAGACAGGAAGCCATGGGGTGGTCCATTGGGCGGGTACAGTATGGGCATGTCCTATGTGGGTAATAGACGTATTCCTGCACTTCTCTGATCAGTAGAATAGTTATAACACACATGACATGATTATCTGCTGCATTGCACTATTTTGGAACTTATACTGTTTAACTATTTTTGGAAATTATATTGCACATGTAAGTGAGCTTGGGGTGGAAGATCCTTGAGGACCCCTTGTCTTACTGAGATTTCTGTTTAGTGATCTCACCCCACGTTTGGGGCGCTTATTTCAGGTTCAGGTAACGCGGGGGTTGAGACCTCCAACGGCAGGAGGCCGAAGGTTAGCTGATTTATATGCTGTTATGCTGATTATGTTGGATGATGGATTTTGCCTGTGTCTATTTGTTGTTAGCTTTATGATTATGTTGTTGTTGTTGTTGAGACCTTGTTTGGCTATGTTGCCTTATTTGGTGAGCATAGGGATTGTCCATGCCACACTGCTTGACTATGTCTTACTTTAGCTTCGAGTTGTAATAATGTATCAGGATTATGTTCGGACTACGTGTTGTAGTTTCATGATTTTAGATACTCACAATTGCTTATTTATTAAGGTATTTCAGTTAGCTGTCTTTTGCAATTTACATACAGGCGATGCTTTTATGAAATGAATTAAGTAATTCAACTTGGCTAATGATAATGACGTCATAATTGAAAAGAAAAAGAAATTCCGCATTTTTAAATTAAGCATGGCTTAATACGATGATATGATAACAAACCGGATATATACGGGGTGTTACATTTTATGGTATCAGAGCACTTTCTAGGGAAAAGCCTGTATGTATTGCAATAACTTAGGATGTTTTGTTGTGAGTATTGTATGTGTGTTCTCTCTATTGGGTTTTGCTATGATGATGCATATGTGACCACATTTCGTGGGCCTGATCAACTCATTTCCTTGTGTAACTTGTGCAGAGTCATGGTACTACCTCGGAGGAACCGAGACACTAGCGGGGATCAACCTGATCCTGTCCTGGCTGCATTGGCTAATATGCAGGCGACGCGACTAGCCGACCAGGAGGCCATGAGAATGGCAAACCAGGCTATGCGGGACGCCGTAAGGGAGGCGAACAGGAAAGCCTCTGAGGATGAATTGGAGGCAAACATGACTATGATAAGGGTCATGTTGGAGGAGATAAGGGTTGGTCCTGCTGTTGGTCAGTTCCCTCCGGCACCGCCTCCACCTCCACCTAGTCTGCAGGACGAGAGCTAGAGCCATGTTGAGGGCACTGGTCATACTACTGGGGTGATGGAACCCTATGTGGAGCCTGCTGAGGATCGCGATATGTTAGACCGCCGGCTTAATGCTTTCTGCAAGCATAAGCCACATTCCTTTGATGGGTCTTATGATCTAATTACTGCGGCGAGATGACTTCAGGCACTGAACAAGATCTTCCGGGTCATGCAGTGTACTGACCCGCAGAAGCTGATGTTCGCCATATACATGCTGGAGGGTGATGCGCATGAGTGGTGGATGAACACCTCTCACGCTTTCGAGATGCAGGGTCATGTCATGACATGGCCATTCTTTGAGGACTGTTTCCTTGGCAGATACTTCCTCTATGATGCGCAGGAGAGGAAGCAGGGGAAGTTTGACCGTTTGGTGCAGGGCTCGTTGTCTGTTGACGAGTACCTGACGAAGTTTAATGAGTTGGTTAAGTTTGCTCACTTTCGAATGGCTATGCCTGCTCCGACCTTTTTGGCTGCTAAGTTCCGCATGGGACTTAGTGAGGAGATTGCAGAGCGTATTGCTGGAGCAGCATAGAGAGATTTTGGTACACTGGTTCAGCAGTGTAAGGACATTGAGGATGTCTGCATAGTGAGTAAGGTCAAGAGGGCCAAGGTTGCTGAGACCAAGGGAACTGGTAGTTCCACTTCGTGGAAGGACATGAAGTTTGCTGGTAAAGGAAAGGGAAAGTGTAAGAACCCGCACCGTTAATTAAGGAAGTTAATTAATTACTTATGTGAAATTAGAAAATAATTCCATAATTGACCCTAATAATTATTAGAGTAAACACCCTTTTTGGTCCCTGGCAATATCTACGAAATCCTTTTTAGTCCCTGGCAATAAAAAATGACCAAATTGGTCCCTAAAATTATGAAAAAAGGGTCACGTTAGTCCTTCTGTCAACTCTTCCGTCACGGTCAAACTAACGGTGCCCATGTGGCACGTTAGTCTGCTGACGCAGACTGGACTGTTGACACGTTGGAACTACAAACGACGATGTTTGCAAGCAAATGGGTATATAGCTTTCCAATTTTCTTCACGACGTCGTCTTATGTTTGAGAAAACAAGAGGCACCAACACTGGAAGTTACCGTGTAGAGTCGTTTTTATTTCACTAAGTTTTTGCATATTATTGGAACATAATTGTTGACCTCCACTGGAAGCTTCGTTGAACGGTGAGGGTTGTCGAAGACGGTGGTTGCAGGTAAGACAATCGAGTGTGGACATTGAAGGTTGTCGAAAATCTGGTTCTTTGGTGGTTAAGGGAAGTGCGAGTGTGGCAGTTTTCTTACATGCATTAAGGTATGTGTTTTTTTAGAAATTCTTCAATATTTGTGGTCTCCCCTCACTACATGTTGTCTATTCTTTGTTGGATGATGGTCCCCCATGTGCGCTCCATTGTGTGTTATTATGGTTAGGGTTTACAAAAAAAAATACCCATTTATGTATGTGGTCCCAGTTTGTACAATTTATTGCCATTTTTTTAGTGCATGCATAATTTGTAAAGGTGAAATTTTTTTGCACGTTAGTGGCTTGTATGGTTACACGGCAGTGTTGAGTCTGATGTATATGGTTATTGTCATTGTTAAATTGCTTTGTGGACCCTGATGTTCACATGAATTTATTGTAAATGTGATTTTATTGTAAATGTGAAATTTTTTTGTTGCAATACAGCCCTGTGTGTTAACATTCCCTTCTTGATTTATATATGCGAATGGCTAGAATTGTTGTGAAAATATGATTGGTTTGTGGAAGTTGTGAAAATAGAATTGTTGCAAATGGCTAGTAACTGTCCTGGTGTAGTTTTTGTTTTCAGATGGATGAATATATAGTGATAAGGTATCATCATGGGGGTGTGTTGAAGAGAGATGATAAAGGGGTCCTAACCTATGTAAATGGCAAAGTGGATGACTTACCTGAGATGGATGCTGACTTTGTCAACCTGCATGACCTTGATACTCTGTTCAAGGGTTATGGATATGAGACGTGTAAGCAAATGTTGTGGCTCATGCCAAACGCAACAGATTTAGACGTAGGTTTAAGGCCTTTGAATACAGACGCTGATATTGTGGAGATGGTCAAGGCTGCATTGAGTAATGGGAAGTTCATAGAAATTTTTTTTGAAGATTGCATTTCAACCCCTAACTATGTTGCACCGAAAGATATTATTGCACCTGCACATGAGGGTGGCAGTGGTGGGGAGGTGGATGAGGGTGGCAGTGATGGGGAGGAGGTTGAGGGTGGCAGTGATGGTGATGAGGTTGAGGGTGGCAGTGATGGTGATGAGGATGATAGTGGAGATGGTGATCGATTTTCTACTGACTCAGATGATAGTGTGGAGGATGAGCCATATAAACCTCCTCCACCTATGTATGATACAGAAACAGAGAGTGAAGAGGAGTGCAAGGGGAAGGGTAAAGGTGCTGGAAAAAAAAGCAAAACAATAAGAAAAAAAGGAGGTTGAAGATGTGGCAGGGGAAGATACAATGGAAGAGGAGGAGAAGTCAATATCTTTCGAGGAAGGTGGGTATGGGTATAACTCTGAAGAGTTGAACACGCCTCCTTCAAGTGGTGCTGAGGAGGATGAAAAGGTTGTCAATCCAAAGTTTAATGTGCATGAGGAGTTTGGTCATGTACACTTAGAGCTGGGGATGGAGTTGTGAGTCTTCAAGAATTTAAAAATGTTGTCAAAGACTACAGTATTGATCTAGGAAGACAATTCAAGTGGCTGAAGAATGACAAAGTCAGAGCCCGAGCAAAGTGTAGTAATGATGAATGTGATTGGATGATTTATTGTGCGTGGAACAACAAGATGGCAGCTTTCCAAGTCAAAACTTTTAATGACATCCACACTTGCTACAAACTTTTTAGAAACAAGAGGGAAAGTAGGGATTGAGTTGCAAAGAAATTAGAAAAAAAGGCTAATGACACAGCCGAACATGACAAGGGCTGAGGCCTACGACCACATGAAAGAGGAGTACAAAGTTCATGTCCATTTGAAGAAAGTGACAAAGGCACTTCATAAAGCCAAGGCCAAAATTGAAGGGTGTGAAAAAGAACAGTATGCAAAATTGAGAGACTACTTAGGTGAGCTATGGAGAAGCAATCCAGGGTCTACATGTAAAATGCAAGCGATCCCACGACCTGATCTGCACTCCTCACCCATATTTTCTAAGTTGTACATTTGTCTGGATGCATGCAAGAGAGGGTTCAAAGCTGGCTGCAAGCCCTTAATTAGTTTGGATGGATGTTTCTTGAAAGGATATTGTGGAGGTCAATTGTTAAGTGCAGTTGGGGAGGATGCCAACAAAAGCTCCTATGTCATCGCATATGCAGTTGTTGATAGTGAAACAAAAGAGAACTGGAAGTGGTTTTTAACCCTGTTACAGGAAGACATTGGCCCTCACGCAGTGTTTGGGTGGAATTTTATTTCTGACCAACAAAAGGTTTGTTTTGCTTATTTTATTTGTTTACTCTGTTTTTCCTTCACTGAATCTGATCTCACTGTATTGCTTATTGGTTTTTTTGTTTTTTTTTGTGTCTGTGTGTAGGGTTTTAGGAACTGTTCGGGGTAAAATTGCTCCTGCTCAGCAAAAGAAATTGGATCAGTTAAAAGTACTTAGCAATTCATGGACACCAACTTAGACTGGAAATCTGCAGCAAGATATGTATGAGGTCAGTGAATTCAGACAAGTATTGGCCTACATCTGATGAACCCAAACCTCTTCCACCAAAACTTAAAAGGCCATTTGGGCGTCCCAAGAAACACAGGAAGAAGGACCCAACTGAAGACCAAGGGAGCATGACAAAGAAAGTCAAAAGGACATATGCAGCCAAGGGTACTAAATGTGGTCAGACTGGACACTATGCCAAGAGTTGTAAGGGGCCACCGGCTTCCAAAACAGATAAAAGCCAAGCAAGACCACAATATGTGAGGATTGGCTCTGACTCAGTAGATGAAATCCCATTAAGTCAAGGAGGCCCTTCAGCAGTTGGTAGTTCTCAGTCACATCAAGGAAACTTGAGAGGAGGTAGCCCATCTCCTTCAATTCCAGAAGAAGCAAATGCAGTGTTGACTGAAGAGACAATGAAAACAGCAAGCAGTGGCACACGAAGCAGATTTTTGCACTTCATGACAACACCTGGTTTCAGGCCACCAAGGCCATCCTCAACAAAATGAGCTGCTGATGAAGAAGAACAAGGGAGTAGTGCATGAGCCAACTGACAAGGAGTGGATATAATGAGATTTTTTTTGTAAATTCTGGCCATTTGTTTTTGGAGGCCTTATACAGTTATAATGTAATTTTTTTTTATGCATGGCCATATTGTATTTATAGGCCTCACTTATGATTCCTATTAATTGACTTTTATTTGTAATGCACTACTGGTTTCTAGTTCTAGGAAGACAATTATGTGTAACTGGTTATATTCTGGATATGCATGTTATGTGGCAGGGTTGATGAATATGATAATTTCATGTCCATTTTATGTTTTTAACTAAGTTGGTCAATTAGCTGAGGAATGGTCATTTAGCTGCCATATTTGCATTCTGGTGCAGGTTTGTGCTGTGTTACTGGCAAAACAGATCATGCCCAATTTTCTGGTTGTAGGGACCAATTAGGACCCCGACACTCATTGTGAGGGACCAATTTGGACCCCTACATACTGCATTTTTTATGTTAAGTGCATTTCTGATGGCAGAGCATATAAATCAGGGACATCATATGTTTCTGATGTAATGCACTACTGTTTTTTAAAATGATGTTGCATTTTGTTGATTTGGACATCAAGAACTCATATCCTATAATTCTAGAATCAGGGACCAATAAGGTCCCCGTGCACTTTGTCAGGGACCAAAACGACCCTCGAGTAACATTGCTAGGGACCTAAATGGTCCTCGTGTTTTGCAATCAGTAACAAAATATGCATAACAGTATGCAACTTCTGCATCAGCAATGTCATGAGTTATGCATCTATATCAGTAGCAATCTATATATGTTTGTTGATACAATCCGACAAGTGTACCGATCGTTCAAGTAATAAAGTGATAAGTAAGTTATCGTCTCCACAGGGATTGTGAGCGAATATCTTATAAACGTCCTTTCAAGATATAAAACCCAAGTGATTTGAAGAACAATAGAAATTAAAGACAAAGACGTATTTTTGGATTTTAAAAATAAGAGAATGATGCAAAATGATTTGGATAAATATATGAGAGATATTGCAGGTAAGTACACTCGCCCTATGATCCCCTCTTTTCACTACGGATTGATTCACATTGCTCAATTAAAATAAACAATCAAACAATTTATCATCCAAACAATTATTAGCTAAACCCCAATTCCTTGCAAATTTAGCCCTTTAATCACAATTAAAACCCCAATTCCTTGCAATGTTTCAATTGAGATCAAGCATTACACAGATAAATTAAACGTTTGTAATCAAGAATGCGTCTATTCCTAGCATACATGTTAATTATTATCCTACCCCCTTTCTGGACCAAAACCCCAATATTCCTATCTAGGGTTCTAACCCTCAGATTATCATTCACTACTAAACTGATCAGATTTAATATAAACGATAAGCAATACGCACAGAGTAGGCATAAATCAATTAAATTAAAGAGCGAAAAGTAAACCAATCCATAACTAAACAAAAAGTTCACATAGGGTTTGTGACCTTACCCACAATGAAGGAAATTAGCCAGACATGGTCATAGCTAAATTACAATGATTCATAAAAGAAGAATAATAGCTGAATTCAAAAGGAAAAGAAAAATAATCTCCAAGATCAATCTCCACTCCAAAAAGCTCCGGAAGTTCTTCACCAAGTCTCCGTCTGTCCCCTCTTGTCTTCTGATCCACCCTTTTAATCTTGCACGCACGCGTTCAAAACACGGTGTCTTCCTGCTCGAAAACCGGCGCTGATGGCGCCGTTTTTGCACTGAATTTGAATTAATCCGCGCTATCAGCGCCGGTCATACTTCTTCGGCGCTGATGGCGCGGAACTTGCACTGAAAATTCATTTGTTCCGCGCTAATAGCGCCGCCCATCTGAACCAAATTTTCCTTCTGTGCAAATTCTCATTTTTCCATGCTAAATTCCTATCCAAATATAAACTTGAGTGAGAAATAACATTGAAAATGAAAAACTAACAATTAATCCATAAAATGTATTGATAAGTATGCTCTTTTGACCTTAAAGCTTAGTATTTTAACTTGGAAAATCACATATATTACACCCACATCATTTGTGATACAATGTAGCAATCTTTTATCCTTCAAGGCTTTTTTAATAATACACACAAACAGATTGGCACTAACACATAATTTGTATAACATAAAGAAGGAGTACTCATTACAATTCACTGAAGGAAAAATACATTTGGGACACTTGTTTTCACTTTTACCACACTAACAACAAAATACAGATCATGATCACACCATCACAAGCACCTAAGACCCTAGTTGACCTATCAACTATCCTAGTTTTTTTGTCCATCCTATCGAACTCATCCACCATCTTCAGGTATACATCATTCAGTTTTCTTTCCTGCTAATGAAGCTTCATTCCTTGCTCAGTAATCTTCACATCTTGCTCTCTAATCATCATCTCCACATATTTCAACTTGAAGTTAATTTCAGCAACATCCAACTCCACAGTGTGAATTCTTGCTTCTTCCAGCTCCATGGGTTCATTACACATGTCATCTACCAATCTAAAAAAATCACAATAGGGCTTCTTCTCCTGCAAAAGAAAAAACCACGGGTAGCAAGTGTTTCAACTCAATAAAGGGGCAGATTACAAATTCATACCTTGAAATTAGACAACCAAGGAAAGTCCTGTTTGGGTTCCTCTCAGTTTTGGAGGTATAGACGTTGGACGTTTAGCAAGTGCACTAGTCGTACAAGTAATAAAATGATGAGTAAAGATCGTTCCCACGAGGAATTGTGTTCAAGCACCAATAAACCATAGAAAACTAATTTGAATCAGATAAGAATTTGTAAAAGTCATGAATAATTTGTCACCAGAAAATTGATTGTAAGTAATTTGACACAAAATAAATATGGATTAAGAATTAATAAAACAACAAGTAGTCAGAAAACAACTTTCCTCCATAATAACCCATGTAAAAACTGATCATATGATGAATTCTTTTCCATGTGATGTTAATCAACCTTTTACTTATCATCAAGATGTAATCCCTTACTACCCTGATAGATACATTAATCAGAAACCCCAATCCCTTGGTGATCTCTTTCTTAATACATGCATGAAATACTAAAGTCTTAAGATTACATCAGAACTCTAGCATCAATCCCTTGAGTACTAGAATTCTGATGTTGAGATTATCAGATACAGAAGTCATATAAACATCCCTGTTCTACACTACTTCCTTGATAGAAATAATTAAATCAGAAAATCTCAAATCAACACATGAAAAATACTTCATCATATTAATCAGATCAACATAATATTATCATGGAGTTCTATTGCATTCAGACTACAAAGACTCTACTCAGACATGACTAAGGAATAGACAAGAGAAGAAGAATCAAACTTCATTTCCATGTTGAAAGTCTTCAATCTCCAAACTATTACAAAGAAATCCTAATACAAAAACTAAAACACTAAGAGAATTTAGAGAGAAGTCAGACTAAAGTTTAAGAGAGAGAGAGAGATATCAAATCCAAATCTTTTACTAAGTGTGAAGGCTTTGCCTTTTATAGTGTTACAATTAAAAACAGAAAACTGATGTGGGCGCTAAAACGTCCATAAGTGACCGTTTTAGCGTCCATGCTTTACGTATGCTCAACTGCTTTTAACTGACTCCAACGCTAAAACGTTAAGGAATGACCGTTTTAGCGTCCAAACTTGGTGGATGCTCAACTGACTTTAACTGACTCCAACGCTAAAACTCTTGATTTGGACGTTTTAGCGGTGGAGACCAGAGTCCTTTTTCCACTTCAGGGCTAAAACGCTTATTGCAGGCCGTTTTAGCGCCCAAGACCAGCAATTTTCCATCTTCTAAGTGCAGCAGCGCGCTAAAACGCTCTGTGTGGGCGTTTTAGCGCTCATCACCAGCAAGTTTTGGCCTCTTCCTGTAGCAGGGCGCTAAAACGCTCAGTGTGGACGTTTTAGCGCTCAACACTTAGGCAATTTTTCTCCTCTTGAGCTCCAGAATCTTCTTCCTTCTCCAGTTGCCTTTCAAGCTTGCTTTTCCTACAAAAATCATACAAATTTCCAATAAAGCTCTTGAACTTGTAATTGAGGACATCTTAGGACATTAACCTTGTTTTTCATCATTTAATCACACAATTTGATCCTAATTCCTGCTAAAAACCATGATGAACTAAGGGTTCATCACAATTCCCAGATTTGAATATTGCTGTCCTCAGCAATAACTTTAAAGACAGAGAAAGACTTGAGATTCTTTACACATGAAATTTATGAGGTTGGATTGAAATATGACAGATCAACTTTCCAAGATACAATCTAACAACCCAGCAATCTATCTTTTACTATGACTTGCTTAACCTCATCACATGACTTTCAACAGATCAGTAAGATGAAATGCAGAGACCTTCAACACAAAACACCCCCTCACTCGGAACTTCTCAAAAATTGTGAGAATAAACTCTCTTGCACTCTAGTGTCTAAGGGTGTACTCATCACTCAATCTCCACTGCACTCAAACTACTATAAGCTTGCCCATCTTCTCACTTTCCATAGTGACAGTGATTCATAAGCAGAACAAAAGAGGCTTTGGTGGTATGACTTGACTAGGGATAGGATTCTGTATAGGAGAAGGAAAATGGCTTGGCACGTAGTTGGCTGAAGGTAGGATTTGATGTTGCAGAAGGTTAGATAGATGAATCAGATTCAGATAAGAGGAGGATCACTATTGAATTTATCTATGTACTCCTTAATCCTTCTCATTCTCTTCTTCCTTTTCATTTACTCTTTTCACCACCTTTTCTACAACTTTTCTTTTTCTTGAACTTCCTTCCTCCTTTTCTTCCAACTTTCAACACTTTGTGTTGTTTTGATTTCCCTTTTTCCTCATTTCCTTTTTCTTTTCCTTTTCCAAACCAAGCACTTTGTGCCTTTACTTCCTTTTTCCTTTTCATTCTTCTTTTTCTCCAAATTTCCAACACTTAACACTTAATATTTTTATTCATTGCAGAAACACCTTTCTCCAACAGAGCTTTCATCCTTTACCCCTTATCTGAACACATAATCTGAAAACTTAGGATCTGGAATAAGTGCAGGGCTCTTAGTTTTATCACAACAAGTTTAGGCTTAAGGCTTCCATGCAATAGGAAAATTTGGTTCAAAAGAAAAATGCCTCAATAAACTCTACTTTACAAACCATGAACTATTTCAAGTTAGAAACAGGGCAAGTTCTAGAGTTACTCATACAGTGAAGTGCTCTCTGAACAAAAAAATTTCTGTATAGGCTCTATGTCTCACAGTTCAGAGTGCATGCTTGAATTCCTCTATATACATCAAACTGATCTCTCTACTCCTCACATAGCATGAGTCATGCAAACATATCATTTAGCACACATGCAAGGATTTCAAATTGCATCAAATTTTTTTGATCAATCATGTAAAACTTTGATCATCCTATCCTCATAAAATTCACATCATCTCAACTCTAAATCCAACCTTTGTACATATACAACACTACCTAAACTACCTAAAACTACATTCACAAGAATTTAAAAGAAAGGATTGAGATGTTTCCCTGTTTGTGGCTCATCAACTGTGTGTCATCATCAACTGTGTGATATCACCATGGAATTTTGCAATCATGTCATTCATTCACACCCCATTCCCAGATTTAAACGTTGCTGTCCCCAGCAACTAATTTAAATCTAAAAAGCAGTTGACAAGTTCTGAAACACATTCACATATCAACAAATAGCATCAGTACTATTTCAAAAGTGCATCATCCAAACAGAGAATCTCAATGTACTAACAAATGTACAAAATTAAAAATAATACCAAAAGTAACTAAAAGTATCCAAAATAAAACCATAAAAACAGAAAATGTGTAAAAACAAAATGAGGAGTCTAGTCAGTAGACTCCTCATCATCAGTAAACATCAAATCTGAGCCTGGATCAACAGTAGGCAAGGGGTTGTACTCAGGATCAATACCCCTGTCCTCATCCATGGCACCAGTATCAGCAGGTGGATCAGCAGCAGCAGTGGTCTCTGTGGTAGTGGCATCAACAACAGGCTGTCTCTCTGAAGTGTGTGCAGCATGGGAAGATGTAGCACCATCAGCAGGCGCAGCTCCATCCACATGATCAGCATAGTGAGTCCGGGAAATTGCCTCAAAGGCTTCCTCCTCATCAGAATGAGGGTAAACAGCAGGCTGGTAATCAATAACATCTAAGCCCTGAGCCTCACATATAGATTTCATCATCTTCACCATATATGTCTGAAATGAGTGCTGGCTGGACTGCATAAACCGGAGACGCCTGCGCAAATGTCTCATACGGAAGTCAGTATTCACCGTCCATTGCTCCCCTGACCGTAGCCTCTCTTCTAACTCATCATCACTCTTAGCTGTAGACTTCCGACCAGGGGTCAATCCTGTGGCCTCCCCTCCTCCTATCTTCAATTGCTTTCTTATCATTGCGACATCAATTGTTGGGTGCAATTTAGTTGGTGCCCCATTATCAGTAACATCTACACCAGCTTTCTGACAAAGCAGCTGAATCAAGGAACAGTGACCCAAAGCAGCAGAGTCACTGTCAGAGTGAGCCATATCATAAATGTTGTCCTGAAGAAGAATAGGAAGTTCCACCTTCGCCTTGGTCATGATAGTGTGAATCAGGACAGCTCTCTTCAGGATGACCTCTGCCTGGTTGGAAGAGGGCATGACATTTGAGATTACAAAGTGAAACCAGACTCTAGCCTCACCATTTAAATGCCTCAACCAAATCAACTTAGGATCAACCTTATCTTTGGTTGGTTCCCAATTTTCACCAGGTTTGGCTATAGTCTGCAAAATGGGCTCAGCTGCCCCCATCTTGGTCCAGGTTTCAAAGTCTGGATCATTTCTCCTTGGTGGAATTTCAATTTTCTGCCAGTTCTTCCTGAACTCACAACTGGCATTATTGACATAGTCACAGAACCTTATCTTCAGCAGCTTTTGGATGGTGTGAGCATCGTACTTCACTTTCTTTCCCCTCACCCAGCTAGTGAAGGTCCTCCTGCTTCCTTGATCTCCATTAAACGCATTAGCAAAGAATTCCCTTGCTATGTTGGGGCTGCTATCACCCAATATTTTTCCAAAAGTTACCCAATCCCTGGTCTTCAGCTGAGACTGAAACTGAGGATATTCATCCTTTTCCAGGACGAATTTTCTTTGAGCATCAAATTGTGGGGTAGGCGCAACCTCAATATCTCCTCCTTGATCCACTCGAGCTCGCTTCTTATATCTCTTCTTCCCCTGTGTAGAGGGAGCTGGTTGAGAAGAAGAAGACATTGTGCCTACAC
>NW_026898733.1:0-57350 GCF_033153095.1 Gastrolobium bilobum
ATAATGGCACTACACTCCTCAGTGAGTGTTACCGTTTGGCATTCCTGCAGCTTGTCTTTCCTTGACAACAGTTCCTTCATAAACTTGGCATAATTGGGCATATTAGCCAAGGCTTCAGCAAATGGAAGATTGATATGAAGCTTTTTGAATATATCAAGGAACATGGCATATTGTTGCTTCTGGGCATCCTGCTTTAATCTGTCAGGATAGGGTGCCATGGCTCTTACATAATCAGGATTCAATTCAAATTTCTTTTTTGAGCAACAATTGGTTGCTCTTCTTTTTCACCTTTATGCAGAGGCTTCACAACTTTAGCAGGTTTTTCAATTTCTTTTTCAGGTTTACCTGCAGTATCCAGCTCCTCTTCAATCTCAGGAGATGGAATTACTTTTCCACTTCTGGTTGTGATTGACATACAATTTTCCCTCGGATTGGTAACTGTGTTACTAAGGAAGGTACCTGGAATTCTATCAGCCATTTGTTTTTCCAGTTGGCCAATTTGATTCTCCAAATTTCTTTTAGAAGCTTGTATATTCTTTGTATTGGCTCTAGTTTCCTCCATAAAAGCACTAGAATGTTGAGCCATTTGTCAAACTAACCTCTCCAAATCAGAAGGCTCTTTGTTTGGGATTAGTGGAGGTTGCAGGTAGTTGTTAGAACTATAATCAAGACCACCTCCTTGACCTCTCCTCTAAAAATTGCTACTTCCAGAAGGAAAATTCTGATTTCTTGGAGTATTTTGTGGCGGAGGTCTCTCTGGTCATACCAAATGCCATTCACTTGCATTTGTTGAGGTGAATCAGAAGGCATCAAAGGACATTCAATAGACTCATGATTGTCCTGGCAATTTTCACACACAACAGCAGCAGCTTTAGTCTGAACACCAGCAAGCTGCATCTTGTCAAGCCTTGAGGTCAAGTTTGCTATCTGCTGAGATAACAAACTGTTTTCAGCCAGCACTGTAACATTACCTTCCACTTGAAGGATACCTCTCTTAGGATTGGATGACAGCACTTCATTTTCATTGGCAGCCATCCTCTCAATCAACTCAAGAGTATCATTTGCTCTCAGAGTTTTAATCGTGCCACCTGCTGCACCATTCAGAACCATCCGGATTTCCAGTTTACAACCGTTGAAGAAGATCCGGACCTGATCACCATTGGTCATGGGGTAATGAGGACACCTCCTGATTAGATCTTTGAACTGGTTCCAGGCTGCACACATAGTTTCACCCTCAGCTTGAGTGAAATTGGTGATATCATTCACCATTTGATTGTATCTTTCCATCGAGAAGAACTCCGCAAAGAACTTGTTTGATAAATTCTCCCATGAGGGAATACTTCTCGCAGGCTGCCTCTCCAACCAATTCAAACCTTTTCCTTTAAGAGCAAAAGGAAACAGTCTCAGCCGGACTGCATCATTGGACACTTGAGGATGTTTAGTCGAGTCACAGATCATCAGGAATCTTTTTATGAACCTATGAGGGTCTTCATCATCCTCTCCACCAAACTGAGCTCTCTCCACCAGTCGAATATTCTCAGACTTGAGCTCCCAACTATTGTTGCCAACTTCAGGATGGACAATACTTGAATTGGGCCTGTTAAATAGTGGCGTCAGAATGGTGTCCATGAGTGGATTGTCCGCTTCATTATTCCCTGCCATCTTGTGTGCTTTTTCAGACAGAATTTCTGACTCGTCGAATTCAAGCTTCTTCCGAGAAAGTTTTCTGTATCTCTTTTCAGTCTTTGTAATCTCCAAATCAAGTGGAAATTCTGGCTCTTTACTCGCATACAACTCAGAAAAGGAATTTGTAGCACTGTTCAAGAATCACAGAGAAATCAAAAATAAAAATAAAATAAAATTCCAATCTTAAAAATCAAAATTAATTGATAAAAGATATGCCAATCCCTGGCAACGGCGCCAAAAACTTGATGCTTCCCAGCAAGTATACTGATCGCACAAGTAATATAATAGTAAGTAAAGTTTATTTCCACAGGGATTGTGATCGTTTATCAATTAATATTCCTTTCAAGAATGAAAGAGTTCAAAAGGGTTTGTTTGTGACAAATAATGTCGATTGAGTAAAATTAAAAGTAAAGACTTGTTTTGTATTTTTATATTGAAGAATAAAAATAAGAATAAGAATAAATTGATTTGTAAAAATGAGAAAAGCATTGTAGCTAGGATACACTCACCATATGATCCTCACTTCTTACTCTGGATTGATTTACAATATTCATTTATAAAATTACTCGGATAAATTATTATCTAAAAAATATTAATAGTTAACCCTCAATTCCTTGCAAGGTTAACCCTTTAAACCCAATTGGATCCCCGATTCCTTGCAATGTTCCTCATGGTATTAAGCAATGAACTCAATAATTTAGGCATCCCCAATTCAATACACATATTTTCCTAGCATGCATACGAACCGTTATCTACCCCCTTTTCAGGATGAAAGCCCCAATATTCCTATCTAGGGTTCTAACCCTCAAACTATCCTCAACTATCAGATTGATCAATTCTAATAAAGAGAATATAAATACACACAGGACAGAGATAAAGACAATTTATATAAACGAAAAACCATAAATCAATCCGTCGTAACAAGGGTTCACATAGTGTTTGTGTCCCTAACTACAATAAAAAGTAAACTAGCCAACCATAATCATGGCTAAAAATCCAATATTCAATAAAAACATAAAATTAAAAGAGAAGATGAAGAAGAACTTGATCTGCAGAATCCTCTCGGAGCACCACCGTCGTCTCACTTCAATAGAATAGGTCTAGATACCTAATTCTGTCCGGACGATCCTATTTATAAGTCTCTTTCATTCTTCCAAAATTGCCCTCGCATAGCACGATATAATTTTCCCGCAAACCGGCGCCAGTTGGCGCCGGTGTGGCGCAAGTTTGCTCAACATTGAAAAAGTCAGACTTAATTTCTCAAAAACTGGCACCAGTTGGCGCCATTATGGCGCAACTTGGTGCCAATTCTCTGACCAACAAATGCTGCACTTCGGCGCTGGTTGGCATGAAACTTGGCGCCATATAGCTCCATTTTGGCGCCATGGAATGCCACAATATTGGCGCCTATTAGCATGGTTTTGGCGGCATTTGGCGCCATGAATTTGGCACTTAGCAGCATGAAGTTGGCGCCCAGTAGTGCCATGTTACTGTCTCAATTGCATTTGTCTAGAAACTGGCGCCGGTTGGCGCCACTTTCCAAGCTCCGGTGTAGAGTTCGTAAACTGGCGCGGGTTCGCGCCAGTGTGGTGCCGGTCCGCGCTATGCTTCTGGAATTTGTACTCCTCTCCACCCGTGTAGAATTGCGTTAACAGGCTTTTTATAATTTTCACTTCTTTTTCCTGTAAAAACACAACCAATAGGTGAGAAATATTATTGAAAAGAAAGAATCAATATAATTAGCAAATATGTATTTAAATTGCTCTTTTATGACTCAATTCTTATCAATTTTAACACAGTAAAACCACTCTTGCCAGAGGCACATCACTGCCTCTCCCAAATCTTTCATGGTGAAGCTTTCAGAAAATAACTCCTTAATTGTTTGAAGTGTAGGGATGTCATTCCCTATCAGAGTATGTCATCCACATAAAGCACCAAGAAAATAAGATTGCTCCCACTAACCTTCTTGTAAACACAAGACTCATCATTGTTCTTGATGAAACCGTTACTCCTAACAACCTCATCAAAACGAATGTTCCAACTCCGTGATGCTTGCTTTAGCCCATATATTGACCTTTGAAGTTTGCATACCATATACTTCTGGCCTTTGGATTCAAAACCTTCAGGTTGTGTCATATACACCTCATCCTTCAAGAACCCATTCAAGAAGGCATTCTTGACATCCATTTGCCAAATTTCATAATCATTATATGTTGCTATAGATAGCATGATCCGAATAAATTTGACCATGGCAACATGTGATAAAGTCTCGTCATAGTCAACTCATTGTCTTTAACGATATCCTTTCGCAACCAACCTAGCTTTATAGGTTTGAACGTTGCCATATGCATCAGTCTTTTTCTTAAATACCCATTTACATCCAATAGGAACCATTTCTTCTGGATGTGGAACCAAGGTCCATACCTAGTTTTGATGCATCGGGTCTATTTCATACCTCATGGCTTCAAGCCATTTGGAAGAGTCAACATCCTTGACTATCTCCTCATAGTTACAAGGTTCGTCATCCTTAACGATTTGCTTATTCTCAATCACATAACCGTACCTCTCAGGTGGTTGACTAACCCTAGTTGACCTACGAAGTTGTATGTTTACTTCTTCATTGGAGAACGTCGCCTGCAGAGCAGACTTGGGTTCCTTAATCTATTCTTGTGGGCTTTGAACTTCTTCAAGTTCAATTTTACTCCCACTAGCTCCTTAAGAAAGAAGATCCTCTGATGTCAGCGCTTTGACATATGCTGGAGATCCCCAAACCTTGAGGTAGCTCAAGTTAGGTCTCCTACCAGTCCATATCTCATATGGAGTGGTCTGAACAGATTTAGAAGGTACCCTATTCAGAAGGTATGCTGCAGTGCTTAAGGCATACGCCAAAATGATTTTGGGAGTTCTGTCTCACTCATCATGGACCTAACCATATCCAATAAGGTTCGGTTCCTCCTTTCGGATACACCATTTGGGTGTGGCGTGTGAGGCACAATAAACTGTGAGAGAATCCCATTCTCCTTTAGATAATCATGAAACTCGTTGCTCAGATATTCGCCACCATGATCTGATCATAATGTCTTAATCATCTTACATCGTTGTTTCTCTACTTCACTCCTATACTCCTTGAACTTTTCAAAGGCTTCGGATTTATATCTCATCAGGTATACATACCCAAATCTTGATCTATCATCAGTAAAGGTAATAAAGTAGGAAATCCACCTCTAGCCTCGACAGACATTGGACCACATACATAAGAGTGAATGAGTTTTAATAACTCACTAGCCTTATGACTCTCAAGCCTTTTGGGCTTGGTCTGAGTCATTTTCCCAGCTAGACAAGACTCACAAGGTCCATAGGATTCTAAATCCATGGAATCTAGGTGTCCATTTGCATGTAGCCTAGAGAGTCTTGTTTCGTTTATGTGTCCTAGTCTACAATGCCAAAGATAATATTTATTATCTATCCTAGGTCGTTTCACATTCACCTTGAGGACTTTATTTTCCATTTCTAAAACATATAAGCCATTTACCAAAGAAGCAATAGCAAAAACCAATATCATTCATAATGATAGAAAATTCACTTCTCTTAATAGTAAATATAAAACCATCTCGTTATAAACAAGAAATAGAAATAATGTTTCTAGAAATGTTAGGAACATAAAGACAATTCTTCAAATGTAGCATAAATCCCGTACACGAAACAAGGTCAACATCTCCAATATCCAATGCAACAACTCTTGCTCCATTCCCAACTCGAAGATCCACCTCGTTCTTGTCAAGCTTCCTCAGATTCCTTAGCACTTGCAACATATTGCAGATGTGAGAACCACGACAGGTATCCAATACCATGAAGCCGGGTTAGTGATGTGCTTCTGGAAAATGTGGTTTTCCAAGCTGGAAATTATAAGAATTAAGTAATAAAAGAGCAATTTAAATACAAATTTGCTTATTATATTGATTCTTCTATGTTAATGATATTTGTCACCTATTGGTTGTGTTTTTACAGGAAAAAGAAGTGAAAATTATAAAAACCCTATTGACGCAGACCAGCGCCAGATTGGAAAGGTGGCACAGTACAATAGACAGATACTTGGCGCAAGTTGGCGCCAAAATGGCGCCCAACCGCGCCAGTTTACGAGTCTACAGCGGAGGTTTTTGAGTGGCGCCCAGTGGCGCCAATATGGCGCCAAATTCATGAAAAATACAAGTTGGCAGTAGCATGGCGCTACTAGGCGCCAATTTGAAGCTACTAGGCTCCAGATTCATGCTAGTTGGCGCCAATTTGATGCTAGGTGGCGCCACTTTACGAGAAATCAGTCCCGACTTTTCAATTCTGGCAGAAGCATGGCGCCGAGTGGCGCCACACCAGTGCCAACTGGCGCCGGTTTGCTGGAAAGGAGTACCGTATTTTCTAAATGGCAATTTTGTAAGAAAGAAGCGAGGTTTATAAATAGGATCCTCATGACAGAATGAGAGGGAATACCTATTCTATTGAAGAGAAACGCTGGTGGTGCTCAGAGAGGATTCCGGATATCGTCTTCTTCTTCTTCTTTCTCTATTAATTTACAAGGTTTTATGAATATTGAATATTTAGCCATGATAATGGTTGGCTAGTTTATTTTTATTGTAGTTAGGGTCACGAGCCCTATGTGAACCCTTGTTACAACGGATTGATTTATGATTCTTAGTTTATATAATTATCTTTATCTCTACCCTGTTCGTATTTTCTATTTCTTTATTAGAATTGATCACTCTAATAGTTGATAATAGTCGGAGGGTTAGAACCCTAGATAGGAATATTGGGGTTTTCATCTAGAAAGGGGGTAAGATAAAGGTTCGTATGCATGCTAGGAATAGATGTGTATTGAATTGCGGATGCCTAAATTATTGAGTTCATTGCTTAATACCATGAGGAATATTGCAAGGAATTGGAGTTCCAATTGGGTTTAAAGGGTTAACCGTGCAAGGAATTGAGGGTTAACTATTAATATTTTTAGATAATAATTTATCCGAGTAATTTTATAAATGAATATTGTAAATCAATCCAGAGTAAGAAGCGGTAATCATTTGGTGAATGTATCCTAGCTACAATGCTTTTCTCATATTTTACAAATCACTTCTCATTGTGATTTTCAATTTTATTGTTCATCACAGAAAAATCCTAAAAATAAGTCTTTACTTTTAATTTTACTCAAATCAACATTATTTGTCACAAACAAACTCTTTTGAATTCCTCCATTCTTGAAATGACTATTAATTGATATACGATCACAATCCCTGTGGAGACGAACTTTTCTTATTATTATATTACTTGTGCGATCGGTATACTTGCCGGAGAGCATCAAGATTTTGGCGCCGTTTCCGGGGATTGGAGTTTCTTATATCAATTAATTTTGATTTTTAAGATTGGATTTTTATTTTATTTTATTTTTGATTTTTCTGTGATTCTTGAATAGTGCTACTAATCTCTTTTCTGAGTTGTATGTGAGGTAAAAAGTCAGAATTTCCACTTGATTTGGAGATTACAAAAACTGAAAAGAGATACAGAAAACATGCTCGGAAGAAGCTTGCATTCGACGAGTTAGGAACTCTGTCTGAAGAAACACACACCTTGGCAGGGAACAATGAAGAAGATAATCCGCTCATGGATACCATTCTGATTCCATCATTCAGCAGGCCCAATGTGGGTATTGTTCAGCCAAATGTTGCTAACAATTGGGAGCTCAAGTCTTCCCATATTCAATTGGTGGAGAGAGCTCAGTTTGGAGGAGAGGATAGCGAAGATCCTCACAGGTTTATTGACAGATTCTTGATGATCTGTGACTCCACCAAACATCCTCAGGTGTCTAATGATGCAATCCGGCTGAGGCTGTTTCCTTTTGCTCTTAAGAGAAAGGCTCTTAGTTGGTTGGAAAGGCAGCCTGCAACAAGCATTCCAACCTGGGATGATTTATCACAGAAGTTCTTTGCTGAGTTCTTCTCGATGGAGAAGTACAACCAGATGGTGAATGATATCACCAATTTCACTCAATCAGAGGGTGAAACTATGTGTGGAGCATGGAACAGATTCAAGGATCTAATTAGGAGGTGTCCTCAGTATAACTTGACTACTGGTGATCAGGTTAGAATCTTCTTCAATGGTTGCAAATCTGAGATTCAGATGGTGTTGAATGGTGCAGCAGATGGCACTATTAAAACTCTGAGAGCAAATGAGACTCTTGAGCTGATTGAGAGAATGGCTGCCAACGAAAACCAAGTGTTGTCAGCAAAGCCTAAGAGAGGTATCATTCAGCTGGAAGGTAATGATGCAATGCTAGCTAAAAAAAATTGTTGTCTCAACAAATGGAAACTTTGACAGAGAGGCTTGACAAGCTGCAGCTTCCAAGTGTTCAGACTAAAGTTGTTGCAATTGTTTGTGAGTACTGCAAGGTCGATCATGAATCCAATGAATGTTCATCTTTACTATCTTCTGACTCTCCTCAACAAGTACAGGTGAATGGCGTTTGGTATGATCAAAGATCTCCGCCATGAAACAGTCCGATGAATCAGAATTTTCCTTCTGGAAGTAGCAATTTTCAGAGGAGAGGTCAAGGAGATGGTCTTGATTATAGTGCTAACAATTATCTACAGCCTCCACCAATCCAAAACAAGGAACCTTCTGATTTGGAGAGGTTAGTTGGGCAAATGTCTCAACACTCCAATGCCTTCATGGAAGAGACTCGGGCCAATACTAAAAACATAAGTGCTTCTATCAGGAATTTGCAGAATCAAATTGGTCAGCTGGCTAAGCAAGTTGCTGATAAAACTCCAGGCACTTTCCCTAGTAACACAGTCACCAATCCGAAGAAAGATTGTATGGCCATCACAATTAGAAGTGGAAAAATACTTCCATCTCTTGAGGTTAAAGAAAAGCTAGACACTGCAGGTGAGCCAGAAAAAGAAAAAGAAATTGAAAAACCTGCTGAAGTGGTGAAGCCAGTGGAAAAGAAGAAGCATGAATTGAGTCCCGAATATGTGAGGACTATGGCACCGTATCCTGAAAGATTCAAACAGGACATTCAGAAGAAGTATTATGAAAGGTTCTTGGATATTTTCAAAAAGCTTCATGTTAATATTCCATTTGCTGAAGCTTTGGTCAATATGCCAAATTATGCTAAATTCATGAAGGATATTTTATCAAGGAAGCACAAGTTACAAGAGTGCCAAACTGTAGCACTTACTGAGGAGTGCAGTGCTATCATTACAAGGAAATGTCCTCCTAAGCTTCGTGATCCTGGAAGCTTCAACATTCCTATTGAAATTGGTAACACAAAAATCAGCAGGGCATTATGTGATCTTGGGGCTAGCATTAATTTGATGCCTCTTTCTATTTGCAAATCCTTAGGGATCACAAAACTAAAACCCACTATGGTTTCTCTTCAACTTGCTGATAGATCTTTAAGGAAGCCTAGTGGAATAATTGAAGATGTTCCTGTGAAGGTGGACAAGTTCATCTTTCCTGCTGATTTTGTGGTGCTTGATATGAAGGCAGAAAATGAAATGCCTCTTCTTCTGATTAGACCTTTCTTAGCTACATCTCGTGCAATGATTGATGTTGAAAACGGGAAGCTCGAGCTAAGAATGAATGATGAGACCGTTATTATTAACGTCTTTGATTCTATAAAACATTCTTCTCACAAAGACGATTATTTTAGTCTTGAAGTCTTGAAAGAAGAAAAAAATGTAGCAGTTGAAGTTCTTGAAAAAGCAGATGATGACAAACATGGGAGAAAACCCCAAGGGAGGCGTCATCCTATACGGAAGAAGGTACTGAGAAAGGAGGTGGTCTAACTTTTTGATACTGGTTGGACGATATGTGCGGATCACCGACAAATGAAGGCCTCAAAAAGAAGAGTCTTTGACAAAAGATACCGAGACTCTATCTCTCAGAAAAATCAATGTTTCAAAGAGTTCTTAACATGGCTTCATGGTTTGAACCAAATCTGGGAATGGTGGTCTCATACACCAAGGCATCCAGTACCACCAGATCCTCCATTTGTTGAGTCATCCCACGCTGTTGAAGGGGATGACATGGAGGGTTGATTATATCTCCTTGCTGACGAAGATCTTGTATATTAGTTTATTTTTCTGTTTCGTATTTTTAGTTACTTTGTGTTATATCTCTCTGATGTTTTAATGTGCGCATTATAGTTTATCCTATATGCCACTGTTTTTTTTTTTTCATTGTGCAGGTTTTTCTTCCTTCTCGTGGTTTAATTATTGCTGAGGACAACAATTCTCTAAATCTAGGAATGGTAGGCTTGCAACTTGGAACTACAATTCTTCTATCAGGGAAGATATTCTAAACTCTTTTATTGTCTTTATTTTAGTTTAGTGAGTATTTTGTGTTGCTCTTTATCTTTATCTCAAAAAAAAAATAGTGATCTGTTTTTCAAGCAATTCTCAGGTTTAAATGTGCTTATCTAGTTAATGTGCTTGACTGAATTTTTGGAAGTATATTGTATGACTTTCTGGCATAACATTGCATAAGCATAATTGGATTACATTGTTGCTCGTTTGTCTGAACTGATGTTGTGAAATACTGATAATGTCTGAAGTCAATTTTCTTGAGTCTATATTGATACCATAGCTGTGATTGATTGAGTGCTTATAATACCCTTAAACACTGAGTGTTGAGTGAACATTATTTATCTGTGTGAGGGGTAATCAATGTAAACTTGTATTTTTAAGAAGCTGATGACATTGTTGGGAGTTTATGATATTGGGCCAGGCATGCATGGCATATTGTGTCTGGGAATGTCTATGGATTGTTATGTTAGATTAATTGAATATGTCCTGGATTGAGTCTTGTGTATTGCTAGGGACATCAACGTTTAAGTTTGGGAATAGTTTGATATGCTTCTGGCAAATGTGGTTTTCCAAGCTGGAAATTATAAGAATTAAGTAATAAAAGAGCAATTTAAATACATATTTGCTTATTATATTGATTCTTCTATGTTAATGATATTTCTCACCTATTGGTTGTGTTTTTACAGGAAAAAAAGTGAAAATTATAAAAACCCTGTTGACGTAGACCAGCGCCGGATTGGAAAGGTGGCACATTACAATAGACAAAGACTTGGCGCAAGTTGGCACCAAAACGGCGCCCAACCGCGCCAGTTTACGAGTCTGCAGCGGAGGTTTTTGAGTGGCGCCAATATGGCGCCAACTGGCGCCAAATTCATGAAAAATACAAGTTGGTAGTAGCATGGCGCTACTAGGCGCCAATTTGAAGCTACTAGGCTCCAGATTCATGCTAGTTGGCACCAATTTGATCATAGGTGGCGCCACTTTACGAGATATCAGTTTCGACTTTTCAATTCTGGCAGAAGCGTGGCGCCGAGTGGCGCCACACCGGTTCCAACTGGCGCCGGTTTGCGAGAAATGAGTACCGTGTTTTCTGAATGGCAATATTGGAAGAAAGAAGCGAGGTTTATAAATAGGATCCTCATGACAGAATGAGAGGAAAAACCTATTCTATTGAAGAGAGACGATGGTGGTGTTCAGAGATGATTCTGGATATCGACTTCTTCTTCTTACTCTATTAATTTACCAAGATTTATGAATATTGAATATTTAGCCATGATAATGGTTGGCTAGTTTATTTTTATTGTAGTTAGGGTCACGAGCCCTATGTGAACCCTTGTTACAACGGATTGATTTATGATTCTTCGTTTATATAATTATCTTTATCTCTACCTTGTTCGTATTTTCTATTTTCTTTATTAGAATTGATCACTCTAATAGTTGATAAGAGTCTGAGGGTTAGAACCCTAGATAGGAATAGTGAGGTTTTCATCTAGAAATAGGGTAAGATAACGGTTCGTATGCATGCTAGGAATAGATGTGTATTGAATTGCGAATGCCTAAATTATTGAGTTCATTGCTTAATACCATGAGAAACATTGCAAGGAATTGCGGTTCCAATTGGGTTTAAAGGGTTAACCTTGCAAGGAATTGAGGGTTAACTATTAATATTTTTTAGATAATAATTTATCCGGGTAATTTTATAAATGAATATTGTAAATCAATCCAGAGTAAGAAGCGGTAATCATTTGGTGAGTGTATCCTATCTACAATTTTTTTCTCATAATTTACAAATCACTACTCATTGTTATTTTCAATTTTATTCTTCATCACAGAAAAATCCCAAAAATAAATTTTTACTTTTAATTTTACTCAAATCGACATTATTTGTCACAAACAAACCCTTTTGAATTCCTCAATTCTTGAAAGGACTATTAATTGATATACGATCACAATCCCTGTGGAAACGAACTTTTCTTATTATTATATTACTTGTGCGATCGGTATACTTGTCGGAGAGCATCAGTTAGCACAAAATATATTAACCTCAATCATGTAAATACCTGAGGTAGAAGCATCACCATACTTCTTTTTCCATTACATCTTTGATGTAGTCTGGACAGTTCCTCTTCCAATCGCCTTTCTTGCCACAATGGAAGCACTCAACGTCATTTTTATCCTCGCCCTTACCTTTGGCCTTGTCTGTCGTCTTATTGGACTTTCCTTTGGGCTTCGCAAGCTCTTTCCTTTTACCCTTATCATTGGTCTTGGAAGACCCACCAATAAGAAGAGCTTGTGTCTTATCCTTTTTGATAGACACCTCAACAGTAGTTAAAATGCTTAACAACTCAGGAAGTTTAACATTCATCGAATGCATGTTATAGTTCATAATGAACCCACTGAAAGAAGGAGAAAGTGATTATAGAACTAAGTCATTGATTAATTTAGCATCCATTATGAAGCCTAGACCCTCTAGCTTCTCAATGAGCGCTATCATCTTCAGGACATGGCAGTTAAAAGATATGCCTTCAGTCATCTTGCATAGGAACAATTCCCTAGAGGTCTCATACCTCTCATGCTTATCCTTCTTATCATACAACTCCTTGAGGTAAAGGATAATGGAGGGGGCATCCATATGCTCGTGCTGTTTATGCAACTCGGGTGACATGGATGCCAGCATGATGCAACAAGCCAACACATTATCATCCATGTGTTGCTTGTGGGCGTCGAAATCAAATTCCGCGAACCCATCTTCCCCTTCCTTAGGCGCAATAGGTAAAGCAGCGTCAAAGACATAAGCAACTTTTTCGGCCTGCATAACAATTCTGACGTTCCGATGCCAGTCCATGAAATTAGGACTGGTCAACTTGTTCGTTTCGAGAATAGTATGCAGAGACAAATGATCCGACATATTAAGCTGAATAGGATGTAAAAAAATAATAATTAATATTATTATAAATAGACCATATTATTAAAGATTTCAAATAAATGGCCCCTCCCACTATTTTGTCTAAGTCAATGACCCTTTTCCTTATTGACCCAGGGCTATTCTTCTCAAGAATTTCCGTAGTGGGTTAAGAGAACGACCGTTTCCTTTAATCTCCGTCTGAGACCGGAAGATCAAATTAAACGATGGGTTGATCATTATCAACAGCATCTCATACCTTCTCTTAACAACAGGTTGACAACTCCTTGTCACTTAGTGGTGCATCTCATGCAACCAACCTAGCACTATTGCCCCAAGTACATAAGCTCGGCTGAGCCTGCAACTTATGCACTTGGTCTAGCACAAACCACCATCTTAAGTGTCTCTACACTTCAAGCATTCATCTTACCCAACGAAACAGTAGGTCCCAACTGAGTTGTAGAGCACCACCATGTCGAAGGGATTCAATTTGTACCGATGGTGGGAGGCAATCATGCACTTAATAATTGTTCCTTTTAAGGGTTCCTTTTCTTTTATTAGGGATTCACCAAGAGTCATCAAAGACACATATTATACTATCATGCTAGTCGTTGCCTTATGTCATACATCTACAACAAACTATACTAGTCGCTTTTGGACATGCACAATAGAAACATACATACGCGATTTTATGACATGCATACTAGTCGCTTTGACATACACGCATACATTCATAGGCATAATAAATCACATTTATTCTAGGATACTCATGGTACTCATGCCATCTTCTCCCATCATGCTCCTTAATCCGCGGCTCCTCTGTGGACTCCTCCGTGCCTAAAACGCCATTAGCCTAATTTATAATTACATATTAATTCAAGAAACCCCAAGTTACATTTGGGGGGAGTAAGGTGAGAAAAGAATTTACACAAGAGTAAAAGAAAGACAAGGCATACAAGAATTATTTCCCAAAATTAAATTACAACAATTAAAATTTAATTTTGGGCACCATGACCATCCCCTTCCTTTATTTACACCTGAAAAGTTAGTAACCAAACAAGCGCAAAAAAAAACTAAATATGTTCTATGCTTTTATGTGGACATATTAACTTTTAACATATCCAAAAATTCAAAATTTTATGCAAATATCATATTTTTACTGAATAAAAAATTAAAGATCAAATCTTTATTTGATCAAAATATCAAAGATCATATCTTTAACCAACAAAATGCATAGTTCACATTTTTAATCAATTAAAACGTAAAAGATCAAATCTTTAACCAACCAAAACACAAAGGTCACATTTTTAACTGATTAAAATATCAAAGATCAAATCTTTAATGAACCAAAATGTAAAAATCGCATTTTTAATCGAACAAAAGTACCCTAACTTATCGATAGTAAAGCAACCTGGCTCTGATACCACTTGTAAGATGCCTTTAGTAGGCCATGAACATAAAAGAGGGAAAAATTAAATTTTTATGCGGAAGAAGCAACATTTGCCCACCCTCAATCATGTTTAACCCATGAATCATGCAATAGACATGTTAGGGTTTAAAGTAGATACCTTTATTCAGATTATTATTCCTGATCAAATGCGTTCTTGATCAATTCTTCAAACTTGAAGAACACAAGTCCTTCGATGGAAATCCACGAAAATTTCTTTGGTGCTACGGATGCACCGTAAATTCGGTGCATCTTTCACTTATATTATGACACGTGTTTTATTTTTGTCAAATCAGTAATAAATAATGTATTTTAAAACAAGTAGATAAAATGATTTGATATAAAGTAAGACACGTGTCATAGTATGAGTGGAAGATGCACTGAGTTTTCGATGCATCCGTAGTACCAAAGATATTCTCGAAAACCACACCACCTTGTTTTCTTGTAAGAGAAGAACACTTCTTCGAATGCCCAATCTCCTTCAATGGAGGTTGCTAGACTCAAGAGAAGAATAGAGATTGGGTAGTGTCTTTGGTTATTCCAAGAGAGAGATAGCCGGCACACTGATGTGTGTGTTGGCTAAGGTTTCGGTGGAGAAAATTAGAGAAGCAGAAGATTACAAAACTAAGGAAGAAGAGGGGCTATTTATAGATATGGCGACTCATTAATCTAAGACTATGTCAAATCAGCGCCCTCATCAAATCCCAATATTATTGGGTAATTTCCTTAATTTTATCTAATCAATTCGATTGATTGATTTCCCAAATTTCAGCCAATTAATCTAATTAATTGGTTTCCTTAATTTTGGTCAATCAATCCAATTTATTTGTTTCCCTAATTTCAGCCAATTAATTTAATAATTGGTTTCCTTTAATTTCGCTCAATCAATCCAATTGATTTATTTCCCCAATTTCAGCCAATTAATTTAATTAATTAGTTTCTTTAATTTTGGTCAATCAATCCAATTGATTTGTTTCCAATCAATCTAATTGATTGGTTTCCTTTATTTTCTTCATCTTCAATAAATCTAAATTAATGACTATATTTAAATTCCAATTTCAGATTCAAAATTCAAAATTATAATTTAAATTAATTTTATTTAAATTCAAATTTCAAATTTCAAATTCAAAATTAGAATTCAAATTATTTTTATTAATTTAACATTTAAATTAATTAGGTTACATCATGGATCAAGTCCAACTTGACTCATGATGCCACCTACTCTCTCTTGGCCCAATATGTGGGCTTTTCCAACTTAGACTCATTATGCCTTATTGGGCCCAAAACACATATGCTAAAATTCAAGACAACTTAAGGTGTTTGTTTGCGACCCATCAGGCCCAACATAGCCACTGACATAAATGGGCTTGGGCCCATTAGACCCAATCAATCTAATGACAACACAGAGCACTAGCAATACTTTATTGTCCCAGAGCTAGTTGAGTTCATCGAATGATCAACCTGTTATACCTATTTGGTTACTGTGTGAATTGTCCTTTCGTCTCGGTTATCCATCCCATTGACCTAGGTCAAGGAAAACGTATCAACCCCTGCGGTCTAGGGTTAGCTTTTGCCGAAACAGGGAATCTTCATTTACGGACTCTAAAGAGCGGACCATCTCATGACTCCTTTACTATGCATAGATTCTAGAGTCCCGTAAATGTCATCCCGATTTCACCGGTCTACGGATAACCTAATCTCTCACAGAGATTGACGAATTCCTTTAGCTTGTCACACTAGCCCTGAGTCCTTAGGGCATGCCCAAGAGTATACCTACAAGTCTCCATGTTTCAGGCAGACAAGATGTACAATCAAAGCAAGCCTTCCAGAGCACAGGTCCATACGACAATGTCAGGTCTAAGGAGACACACACCCAAATAATAAGAGACATTACCTATTGATACTATCTGTGAGATTTCCTTGTAGTGTCTCTTTATGAGTCAGTTCAGTGTGAGCTATTCTCCAATAGATCCACCCACGAGTCAACTAAGACATCTCCATGTCTGTAGCTCACGAGGACTCTACCTTGCATCTCCATGCAGGTAGCTGAGTCGTGCTAGTCTTAACCGAGATCACCAATGCTCATTATCGGTATCTCTAGACTAGGAACATATTTCTGGAAATTGACGTGTGGTGTCATTGAGCCCTCATGATCGTGATCCCTGTCACAAATCCTCAATGTGACACTCGTTCCATTCCAAGGGCTTTATCCAGTTACTCATATTCAATATTTGAGACATGCAATATGAAACAAGATAAATAATGCTTTTATTCATAAAATATATTCATAACTAATAAAGAAGTACATAGGTTCATCTGACTCTCAGATTTTCTCTAGGACACCTATGTACTAACACTAATCATATGCATTGTTCATGACCTAAGTCTAGCCTAGGCGCAATGGCAAAAAAATGCAAAATAGGTAAAAGTCCTCATGCTCAACTTACGGGCTTCTTGCCCGCCGCCTCGACACCACTGCTACCTCCTGAAATAAAGTCCCCAAAGCGGGGTGAGATATACGAATATATCTCAGTAACCCAGAGGTTCTGGAGAATACTCCGCCCAATGGCTCACTTCGATGCATATAAATAATACAACATAACATCTGAAAAAGGTATAAAACAAGGGATTTAGTGAAATAGGGGAGCATAAAGATACAAAATACGACGAAGATGGAATGGTCAATGTCAAAGCCACGCAACGTTCAGCCTATTGGCCTCGACATATAAGCCTATGGGTTTCAAACCAAGGTGTGTTCCCAGAACATCAACCAAGGCACCCTCCATTTGTATCCACCCGAGACTTCCAAGTGTGCTCCTCTAGGGATCACACACCACGACTCCAGGTCAACTGGAACTCCTTCACGGAGACTTATCCAGTGGAAGTCCGTAACGCCCGAAGGCAATAGTCTACTGGCCAGAGACACGGTACACCCTATGTACCACAACACATACAATATGTATGATCATGTTATCCTATATAATTCACATACATTTCATACCATTACCCTCAACGGGCATGGTGGAACACACAAGGGGATCAAACCCAAGTACCAAGGGATTACCTGTATAATCTTTTCCCACATCTCCAATGCAATATATTTCCCAAGCTAGGTACACAAACAGAATGCCTACACATAGGACATTCCCTTTTGGTACGAGACTAATCCATCGAGCTCACGGTTCTGGGTTCAAATCCGCGGAAGGCAACCTACATTGATCATACCCGGATCATTAATATACGGTGAATTCACCAAATTCACAAAACGTCAAATTCCTCCTCCCACCAATGTGAGGTTCGGCCATTATAGTGTTAAATTACAAAATATTTTCTTACATTTTCTTTTTATTTTTCTTAAGCATTCTAAGGCTACTACAATGTCATTTTAGGTGCCACATTACATCTTACATCTTCACAACCTCATTTTGCCATTTATTTCCTTCTAGGTTCAAATGCACCTCACACACAATCCAATTATTTTCCTTAACTTCCAATGCATTCACTCAACCTACAACCCATTCAAATACCATTTAACCACACAACACATCAACCAAATAATTTTACAACATCAATTTCCCTATTATTCTACATATGGCCGAATTCCCCTTGCCTCCCACCAAGGGATATCCAATCTAATTTAGCAATGCAATGCATCATAACATCCTAATATTAAATCATATACACATCCAACAACTCAATTACACAATCCTATAACAATTCAAAATCACAAAGTGTTGGATTTCTCATCAAAATTTCCTAAGTTATGAACATATTTCCTCAATAATTTTTATGGTTTCTATCACTCAAAAATATCATTCTAAGCTACTTTTATCTAATAGAAAATTTCAATTTGAGCTCTCTAACTACATCAATCAAACAACCCAACTTACATCACGATCAACAACTCAAAATCAAAACCATAGATGAGAGAGAATGCTTAGCACCAATCTACTCCTAGGCAACCCAAGAGTGAGTTTCAACCTTTGAACAGTCCAAAACCGCCACCAACCACCACCAAAATGGGCCAAAACTTCCACCAACATAGCACAATGATCTCCTCCATCACTCAATTTTGTGGCACACACAAGGAAGGAAAGTTGATCACAAGCTAATTTGAACAACTTTCATGTTCAACATTTTTTGATTTGATGAATGGAACCTAAGGCAAATGGATTTTTCCTTTCCTTTCTTGTTCTTCCATGGAGGCCACGGCCTTGCTGCATAAATAAGGGAGGGAGGAGCCAATTTTCTAATTTGGAACATGTGTCATTGGTTCACTTAAGTGGGGTGGGCCCCACGGGTGCCACCTCAACCTAAAACTAATTTGAAACTCCCTCTGATTCCACTAAACGTCCATAATTTCATAACCTATATAGAAACTCTAATTTTTAACATTAACCATTGTCCTTTAATTTCCCTTGATCAGATGAATCCGGAGTTTTTCGGTCGTTCGGAGAAATCACAGTTTTAAGCTGTTGCGTGCGCCGTGGGCACGCTTCCTTAAACACACTAATTTCCATCAATTTTCATAAGAAAACATATTTCCTAGTCCTATATACCATTTATAACTTATATCCAAACCTAGAGCTCAAAATTCATTCGCATGTTTTACGGTGCAACTGTACCGCGATATTTTTACCTGGTAAAAACACTATTCACCAAATTTTCTGAAACTTGCATATCCACTCAATTTTTCGTTCTGAATCCATTTCCAGGGTTATTTCTATCATTTGAGACCTCTACTTAATTTTACCTTCCTAGGGTTAAGTGTTTGGCTAATTACCGTTTTACCCTTCCTTTGTATTTTGACCTAATTTTCAGGATTTTCACTAATCCTACCCTTTAATCGGTATTTACTATATTAATACATGTTTTAGAAATGCAAGGTGTTATGTTCACCCCTCCTTTTTGAATTTGTGTCAGCAAAATTAGCATCGTACCGGTCGACTGACTCGGGATATAGCCAAAGAATCTCGTCCTTTCACTCTCAAGTAGCCTCCTCAAGTGTGCATCTTTACCATTTTACTTTCGTCACAGGCATAACCTCATTTTTGTGGTATCCATCATTCCCCAATCCTTCACAAATACTTGTCTATTCCGGTGATATGACTTTCTAATTCACAATATTTTAAATTTTTCATGGGCCACAGTTGCACTTTCACTAATTTATAGGTAATAATATAGTTATGTCACAAATTTGTCTACCTAACCTCACTTCCTTTTCATCTTTATCTATTTATCTGACCCAAGGTCATGCACAACAACATCAGACGATCTCCAAGTATATTTATCTGTCATTTCCTGAATATTTTAACTCACACTTTCTTTAGTACTTCGATCCTTTCGCTGCCACTACTGTTTCAACAATTCCCCAATACACCAGTCTTTTCCATTAATGTTACTAATTTTACCATTTCGTCGCTTCCTTAGCTCTCACACAGGCACCTACCTTCTAGTTTCAACGGCACTCTACAGTACCCAATGATCCCAACTCACATTAAATTCCATATTTATATACTTTACTTTACTGTGACACGTCTTCACATCTTCTTAGATAATCACAACTATATTTTTTCTCATTGTGATACGAAACTAACAACCCTCATAATAATTTATATTTTCGATTAGCCATTTAAGGCCTTCAACCACAAACTCATTCATGAAATTTTCCACCTACAACGTCATATCAATAATTTTCACCTATTGTTCGTCTATCTATCAAATTAGCCATCTCCAAGTCTAAAAACAAAATCTATCAATGACTTCCGCATCAAAGGTCTTATGCCTAAGATTTTCACCAACTAACCATTTTTTTACTCATCATTCCGTACCAATATTGCAGATTCAACATATATTTCATTCATTTATACCTCCACTTCCTCATCATCGACATTTTTATCCTGGATGTCCAACTCAAAATACTATATTGTAATCCTCACATATAAGTCTCCTCACATTGGTAATTTTCAAACATAATCGTTCTATCACATTGAACTACTTTCATCCTTAAATAAATTTCTACAATTTTATCAATACAGTGTATCTCCATGGGATATATCTCTCTCACCTAGCATGTATCACATACCATACTCCAAGTCACTCCATCGAGTTATCAACCTTTCTTTAGTCACCACAATTTAAGTTACTGATCCTTATTAGACATCTTCATTTAACTTCATAACAACTAACTTCTTATGAAAGGCCATCAGGCCACCGTCTTAACTCTATGTTTTTTCCTCACTAGTCCTCCTAGCAAAACATTTACTCAATTATCAGTGTTAACAAATTGCTATCCTTTCTCATAGGGAAATAACCCACGATCAACTTCACAATTTCCGTGAAACCCAAAATCCATGTCACCACACGTGGTACACACACATACACATCCCCGAGTGCTCAGAAATCATACCTCAAAATACCTTCTCATGATGCCTCACATATTATATCCCATTTAATATATTACTGTTCACTTAAAATTACCTGATATCAAATCTTCCGTTCTTTACACGATACAATTCTCGTTGTGCATTTACATAAGGCATCTCACTTGTACTAGCAGTCACATCGATGCAGGATACTCCCTTGTATCATATTCCTCATATAAGATAATAATAGTCTCTGGGAACATGATCCGCGCAGAGATAACAAGAGTCTCCGGGAATATAATCCGCACGGAGATAGCCATACACTTCGGGCATATAAGCCGCACAGAGATAGTAATATCAAGTGATATAATGTGCACCCAGTACACAGGGGAATTCATATTTATAACACATCCATATATAACGGAAAAATGTGTACCCAGTACACAGAGGAATTCATATTTATAACATATTTGTATATAACAACCAAATGTGTACCCAGTACACTCCAGATCACACATGGACCCAGTCCATTTGGTGTCTGTATCATATCCGTGTATAACAGCAATATGTGTTTGGTATATTCAGTGTACTCAAGTTGTGGTATATTCACATGGGGCTACCCCCAATAATAATAGTAGTAGTGATATAATATAAACATATTACATATAGGTAAATTCATTATAACTTCCTCGTTTAATTCTTCTCACCGATAGTTTACTTTCACTCTGGTTAATCCTCTGACCTGGTTTATCACATAGTCATTATTACAAGAAATCAAATTCTCCTCATAATTTTGTACATATTTCTTAACTCTTAATAGTTCCTTCTATCATGTTACAGTTCAAAGCCATTGTCCATTACTTCTTGCTCGTTACTCCCCTCGGTAGTTGTAGAATATCCATTACGTTTCAAACATCATCACTCCATTTATCGATTCTTCAATATGTTACGAGGAATGCCATGATTTACTGGTTCACGCAATCCGCAACAGAGGCCATCCAATGAGTTCTACTTTAAACAATGTCCACCTGGGACTTCCAAGAGTCATACCTCTTAGGATTCAATCCCCAAAGGGAAGCCCAGAACAATTTCACGGTCACCACATCTGCGTACCGGCACTCAGGTCCACTCGAGGTATATATATATATATATATATATATATATATATATATACTGGCACTTACGCCATCACAAGACCGTTGTCCATTTATCCTTTCAAGATGTAGACTGACAATTAGTCCATTAAGTATTACCCACCTATCCTTTACTAATATCCTTTGTCGTTTAAGTTTATCCAATGGCATATAAGCCTATTCAATGGCCTGTAGGCCTAGTATGTTCCTAGACATAAGATTTAATGGGTACTTCCAAGGGTATCCTTTAACTATAATTCTACTCTTTGGTCAACACTGATCGACAGTCCACACAGTGCATTGCTACTAGGAAAGTCCCATCCTCACTACTAGGAGACCATATCTATATGTATAAATACTATATCACATCATATTATTTTCTCGTAACTTCATATCAATTATCAATTTATTTCCCAAGCTCACTACTTTTAGTAGTATATATACACACCACTTCTTATACCATTCTTATTACTATTTTAAATAAGATTATACCATTCAATCGTCCTACCCATTTACCAATGGCAATTCTTCCCATTAGAATTCGACATCCATTAACTACAATAGTGCCTTCACTATACATTTATCTTGGGTCGTCCATGGTGATTCTCTCCACTTCTTCCTTAAACACATAATACATAGTCAGTTCATCTCACCTATATTTAATCAATACTATATCCTTATGGATTTCAATTCCCTATTTCAATATATCTCAAATTAACACATCAGTAGTATAATCATTCTAAGTGGTCCCCTCTCTCAGGTTCAAATTTCAAATATTCGATTCATTCCTCTACATTAACCACCTCATTTCATTCAAGTGTACGCCCTCATATCAGGGACTTATAACTTTCTAGTAAAACATCAAAATACTCAAGCTCATACCTAAGCATACCTATTCATATTTTCTAGTAATTCATCAGGTTCCAAGTCACTCACCTTAATGAAGTCAATTCACCAAGTCCACCTGTACATAATTGTTTTACCAACACTACACATATATCTAGGAGGTTTACCAATACTATCTTTATGCTATAAACCCATCTCAATTATATTTACTATCCACAATACCACAAATTTCACCTATAATAAAACTGTACATAAAATAGGTTTGTTTACAAATTTTACTTATGATAAAACTTTGTAAATTTCACCTATAATTTCAGACAAAACATCTAAGTTTGTTTTCCTTAAGTCCTCTAATATTCATATTTTACTTACCGCCATCTCTGTCCATGGAGCAGTCAACACTGCAGCCACAACATCAGGCTAAAGACTTACATTCAGTGCTCCAGGATTGCCACGCAGGCTTCTTATGATGACCACACATGTAACACAAAGGAATGGGTTGATCAGACCCACACTAAGGAATCACATATGCAATAATCGATAAGAGTCTACATACAACTATACAACACTTAACACAATCATAAAAAATCAGAGTTCCCTAGTAAAATTGCTCTGATACCATAAAATGTAACAGCCCATTATACACCGGTATTGTTAACATTAATTATGATATTAAGCGCAGTTACAATCACAACAATTCATTTATAAAAATGCGAGTAAACTTTTTGCGTTTATTACGCGAGAATTTAAGATAATAAAAAGCGTAATAAATAAAAGTTGTGACCGTAACTGTAAACTCTTCGCGAAATAATTATTTAAACTACTTTTATATCATATATTACTTCTCTCAAGTCACTAAGGGGTTCCCATAAACCCACTTAGCTAAAATCTCACTTTTACGCTTTCTACCTATCCGAATATGGTTCGGTCTTTGAATTTCTGCGGTCAAACCGCATTCTACAAGCCTATCATCTTTTAGTATGTTATTATAGACTTAATTAACTTTCTACAAAGCTATCACACGAGTCATAAAGTTCTTGTTTTCTCCGGATATCGCCGTTTGATGTTGGACAAGCAAATCTGCCAGCCAACCTCAAAACTGCATCAAACAGCCTTCACTCAATCAATTATTTTGGAAAATCCACTCAACCAATTGCTCTCAAATTTTTATACAATAAACTAGACACCTAAACTTCAATTTGACATATCATACACCTAATTTGACCAAGAAACGAAGCGGGAATAAATTTTCTAAACTCGCTCCAGGTCAGCACAAGTGCAGTGGCCAAATGAGCAGTCTGTGCTCTCTGCCTTCTACAGGCCTACGTCCAACCCAGAATTTTCTCAGATTTTAACACAAGATAGAGGACATCTCAAGCTTTAAAACAGCGCATAGAACGTTTCTATCGGACCTCTGTGAAGGGAGATATGCTCTCCCAAAATTTGCTTAAATTCTGCCAATTTCTAAAAAATTCGCCAGAGTTTCCTTTGTTTTTTCAATAATTTTCAAATTTGCAAATGTGTTCTCTAACCTCAATTTGTACCTAATAATCATTGGGTGGCACACAAGGACCAGTAATGCCTTAGTGCTCTTACAACCCTTCACAGTTTATATCCAAATTGCTCAAAATACATAATCAATGCTTACTTTTCCAAGTTTACTTATTTCAATCACAAAGGTCCAATTGCATGCATTCTTTGAATCATAAATCATCATTCACATCTTAGAATATGCCTATTTCCCTTTCATCATATTACATACTTCATTGTTACATCAATTCTCCATATTACAATTTACAACTCTCAAATAGTCATATTATAATCTTCCTTCAAGTATATAAAATAAAGGCTCCAAAATAACATATGATAATCAAAGACTAAACTTAGAAAAAATACATCATGAACAAAATGATAACAATAATTCTAATCATATGCATTGTTCATTACCTAAGTCTAGCCTAGGCCCAAAGGCCAACAAAATGCAAATTAGGTAAAAGTCCTCTTGCGCAACTTATTGGCTTCTTGCCCGCCGCCTCGACACCACTGCTACCTCCTGAAATAAAGTCTCCAAAGCGGGGTGAGATATACGAATATATCTCAGTAACCCAGAGGTTCTAAATAATACTCCGCCCAATGGCTCACTTCGATGCATATAAATAATACAACAAAACATCTGAAAATGGGATAAAGCAATGAATTTAGTGAAATAGGGGAGCATAGGGATGCAAAATACGACGAAGCTGGAATGGTCAATGCCAAGGCCACGCAACATCCAACCTATTGGCCTCGGCATATAAGCCTACGGGTTTCAAACCAAGGTGTGTTCTCAGAACATCAACCAAGGCACCCTCCATCCATATCCACCCCGGGCCTTGCATTTTATATTCTTACTATTTATTTTTGAGCTCAGAAGCTCCTTGTGTTTAATTTTCAAGCTCAGAGGCCTTACATTCAAAATTCATGTCTTTTTTTTTTCAAGCTTAGAGGCTCACTGTGTTTAATTTTTAAGTTGCATCTCACCCGCATATGTTTTCTGTTGTTCTTGGACAAAATTAGGATTCATGTCTTTATTGTTTCTTACAACGATAACATGCCAACTGTGATTTGTCATATTACCTAGTAAGAAACAAATAAAGAGGGAGAAACTGTGAACACCCAATTTTGTATCAAATATTTAAAAATGACAAAAAAATTCAAAAAATATAAAAAAGAAAAAAAAAGAAAAACTTAAGTTATGAACACATATTTTTGCTCTTCAATAAGGAAAAAAGGAAGAGAGCACTAAAAAAGATGGACACAATGCCCACTTTTCATTCCTTCCTCCTCCCATCCTTCTATATAAAGAGCCCTTTCCCCTTCCTTCCAACACACACTTGGAGATAACCAAATAAAAAAACACGAAAAAGACTTTTCCAAGAGTTAAAAAAAGACACTTTGACTTTATATTAAAACTTGTGTCATAGTAATATTTTTTAAAGATACTTGGGCTTGAGACTAAAACCAAGCTAGTGTCATAGAAAAAAAAAAATTTGAGTTGAATTAGAGGGATTTTTTTCGGTGGCTCGGGAGAAAAAGAAAAAACAGAGGAGACTTTTTCGGTGATTGAGAGAGAGAGAGAGGAGAGAATCAATTACATACATACTAAGGGAGACATAGATAAGAGAGTCATAAACACTGACTAAAGGAAAAAAAGCTAGAACTTGACCGAAAAATCAATCCTAGCCACAAAAAGCACGCTAACTAGTAGCCTCCATGGTGTGCCGCCAACTACAGATCCAAGCTTCCTTCCTTACTGCTCCGCCACCCCTAGCCTTAACTACGACACCTTCGCTCACCACTGCGCACCACCAACCTGTGAGTTGATTTGGGCTCAACCTTTCTTTCTGATTCCCTCGTATTGTAAGCCAAGCGCACTTCTCCATTTTGTGTGCTAAGAAGGAGAACTCCCTATAATTATTGTCGAGTTTCGAGGTTGGTATGCAAGTTTAATTTTTTAATTTATATTTGTTGTTGTTTATCAATTGTAAGCCACATAGCTTTAATCTAGATTCCTAATATCAATTGATTGTTGCCACCACACCTGTACGTAAAAATGTAGATTCCTAATTTTATATTGCATTTATTAGCTATTGTTGGTCATTTTGTCTAAGTCTAAATTCCAAATATTATATAGTTTTTTTTCCACAAATGTAAGATGAATATTTTTTTTTTTTCTTTGGCCGAATGCATCAGCGCAAATTGTCTTCGACTATTTCATTGATGATAATTTCTTATTTTTTATTCAATATCACCTGCAAACCATTTTGAGATGTACTTGATTTAGATAGAGATTAAATGAGATATGGTATTGTTGTCACCTTGTTAGCATGTTGGGTATATTGTTTGAATTTAATAAAATAATGTTAAAAATACAAAACGAAAATACGTGATGGAAGGAATTGTTAAACTGATGTTTATAAGTTTACATAGTAATCATTGCATTTATTATTATTTTATTGGAGAAATCGATTTTGATAGTAATAGCTTATTTTATTGATGATTATTGAGATTTGTTTTTTTCTTCCTAAAAATCGGGAAAACGTTCCTTTTATCGTTTAATTAAATTTTTTTTACTTTTTTAGCATATGATGATATGTGAGTAATGACTCAATTTACATTTGTAGTAAAACGATTAGCTGAATTGTAACAACTTGTTAATCATATTATTTTTAAAATTATTTCGACTGTGACAGTCTAGTGACTTTAAACTGTTTCGTAATGATAAACAAATAACCTAACAAATCGTAATTTTTATTTAAAATTATTAATCTAGAATGAAAAGATTACTTTGCTATTAATTAAAATGGGATTTATCTCAGCCGTGACGCCTTATTAACCCCGCATAATTTTGTTGTGAATCATTTTAGCCGTCACGGTATGGTGATTCAAAATTCATTTAAATTTATTGCAAAATTTACAATAATGAAATTTATTTTAAAAGGGTTGGCTGAGTTGAGATAGCTTGTTAATTCTGCAATCATCATTTCGGATTATTTTAGCTACAACAGCTTGATGATCTGAAACCTTCAAATTTGAAACTTCTATACGAATAATTTTTAAAATTAAAATCAATCAACACACAAGTATTTTCTAAAGAACAACATAGCTTTGAATTCTTCATTGCACCTGTAACATACCACATGATTAGGAATTTATTTAAATTCCTAATTAGGAATATGGATGCATGTCTTGAAGTCGAATTACATGTATAATTAGGGTAGAATTAATTTTAATTACAACATACTAAAATCATTGTTAATACTTAGTGGATTACATGAAGTAATAAATCTATAGGTAATTAATTCTTTGGACTCATGGATTCTTTAAGGGCGACGGCCCAAGTGCCATTGAGGAGGTCTTTAATCAACCCAAATTCTCTCCCATGAGTGACGGCCCAATTCTACTATTGGAGGACTTTATTTAGCCCAAACCTTTCCTACCCATGAACCTTAGTTTATCTCACACAAAATCTGCATGCTGCTCCTGATTGGCCAAGGAGCAAACACATATCTCTTCTTATCTTTCTATCCTCATGCGCTTAACAGGAGGAGTCAAGCCCGAGTTTGTGTGTTGCTTTGTGTTCAGAATTTAATCACATTCTTTTCCCCTCCAAGCCGCAAGCCAACAAAGATAGAACAATTCGATTCTGCTTGCAGTTGAGTCAAAATTTATGATCAGCTTGAACCCTCACTCCCTCCTCCCCATATGCATGGTAAGGGAACACCAAAGATGAGTGCTTATCACGTTAATCAGAATCAAACCCAGTCATTCCCTCTTCCACAAGGCCGCAAGCTCCAAAGAAGAGCACCCCAAACACCAAAGCTCATCTTCTTTTATTCTTCTCCTTGTTCGACCGTACATCAAGCAGCAAGCTTGCATGCTCTTTTAATGACTAAAGAACCGAACCCACATGCATGGAAAATCATGGTTATGTCATTTGCTATCTATTGGTAAAATAAACTCTATGTCAGAAAAATTAAATTAGTATAAGAACTATGAAATTCGAGTTGAACCAAGCCTTGCCGGTGTTTATAACTCATGTAGGCAGCATGTTAAATGACCTATTAGCTCATGCCTAAGTCGAGTGGGTAGTGTCTTGTTAATGGAGAATGGAAACCTTAAGTGGTGGCCTAGAAACCCGAACTGACAGGTATAGGAAACCTTGGATTTTGTTACTGAATGACAATGGTTAAATTGATCCTATGGAAGAAAATTCATTAGTGTCAGAACCATGAAATTCGAGTAAATCCAAGGATTAGGAAGAATGAAAAGTACATGTATTTTATTGGAAAAATATATGAAAATTCTGATCTTGGTACTTTATTATTTAGGTGTACAAGCCTCTAAAAGAGTGGGCTGGATTGGTAATGTTTGATTAAAAAGTTAAAGCCTCCAAGTAAGTGTTCGGTGGATTACCTTTTGTGACTATTAGTTTAGTACTTGGATTTTTGAACTGTTGCTCATGTGTCCCTGTATATGTAAGTATTCTATTGGAAAATATTGTACTCTGTCTTTTGAATTTGGACCTATTGGAATTTTGTTTTGAAAACACATTTGGTTCGAATTTCTGCTGTCATAGTCATGGAAACTATGATTCTCTGATTTTGATATTTAGTTGTGCTCATGAACATCATAAGACTGCAATTTTCCATGTGTGCGAAGCAAATCATATCATATCATACAACATTATGCATTCAGTTTTGGAAACCGAAATATTTGATAAAAGTAAGCACATGTTTGAGCATGCATCATATAGGCATTCCTCAAGTACCAGGGAGAAGGAACCGTGGCTCAGTTCGCATATGTCGCAGTTGGAATTCCCCTCTGTTAGGGCCAATTGGAATCTCCACTGTGTTAGCTAGTATGTGCACCTTAGTGCTATGAACATACAGTATTCTGGCGTTATATACGCATTCTGATTAGTATTCTGGCGTTATATACACATTCTAGTTACATTTTAGTATTTGTTCGGAAATTAATTGATGATGCGACTGTCTTGGAAATTCTGTATCTAGACTAATATTGTTGCACTACTGGTTTTTCTGCCACACTACTGAGATTTTCTCACCCCTTTGGGGCTCAATTTTTATAAATTGCAGGAGGATGAAGAAGCACATGATGAAGTATTTGTTTTAGATTTATCCTGTTTGATTCTGCTGTTTGGAAACTCGACTGTTTGATGTTTGTGTGCTGCCTGTTCGAAGTTGATGTAATATTTTGTGAGACTGGAAAATATTGGAAAAGTTTCTTACCTTGCTGTATTTGGATTTGTATATTCTGCCTGAAACGTATGTAATCCTGGTAGTTGATTTGCAAAAACAATTTCTGTTGTAGTGAATTCGGAATTTTACTCTGATTTTTTGAGCACTTTTCGAGTTCTGTTTTTAGGACTACAGACCTCCGATTGGGATGTAATTTGTATGTACGTAAAGCCTCAGATGTCTATATTTAAATTATATAAAGTTTATGTCAAAAGCGTGTAAGCCTGATTTATAGGATTTTTGCAAGTCAGGTAGGTTTTTGGAAAAATTACATTGATTTTATGCATCTTGCGAGTTCTGTTTCTGGGGCTACAGATCTCCGAATGAGCTATATTTTATATGTACGTAAAGCCCCAGATGTCTATTTTCTCTGTGTCAAAGAAGATTTTCAAAAACTTGTAAGCACGATTTTATACGATTTTTGCAAGGCAGACTGTTTTCTGAAAAATTCACTGTTACAACAAGCAAAGGATTTTAAGAAATTCTTGCTATTTTCTCTTTGAAACCAGATTTCGATACAAGTTTTTGTACATGAGTTAAAAGTGCATTTTCAGATTTTAATATGTAATGTTACGACTCTAATAAGATTTAGCAGACACTTCCCTTGGATGCATACAGGGGTGGGTGTCACACTAAATGGTATCAGAGCAGTTTTTATTCATGGTATTTGTGTATTATTGTTGAATTGTTTGCTATTTGTATATGTTTGCTGAATCGCTTGCTGTTTGAAAATAGTTGTTGAACTGTTTGCTGGCTGCTATATGTAGAATTCAATTATTGGATTGTCTAAATCATGATTGACATGTGTTGGATTCTTCTTTTAAATTGTGGAAACTAGCATAATTAAAATGTTAGAGTTATACTGAGATATTTTGAAATCACCTTGTTGTATTGCTTACTCAGAGCAGTTTTGATTCTTGATGTCTATACGATGTATTGTCTATTTTTTTTTTTTTTGAATTATTAGACTGTATTGTATGGATTTAACTTGTTGTTGACATGATGTATAGAGGTCATTTTATACAGTGATTCGTGCAGTACAGTTAAGTAATCGGGTTTGACCTGCTCAATTGGATTGACTCGTCTTGTTGTTTGTGTTAGTGAGTGTCGTTCGTTTGTTGCATACTATGTACTATTTTAGAATGTGCCTTGTTTGGTTGTGATGTACATACACTGCATTGAAATATTTGACTTGAACTTTTTGTTGTTGCCAAACTGCGTAAGAGTTGTCTGGTTGTACTTTATTGCACCAGAATTGAAATGTTTGAATTATATAATTGTAGGAGTTGGTTAGATGAAATTCTGTCTTGAAGTGGGAATCATGTATCAACCTTGAGTCTACTGTCGTGTATGCCATGCAATGAGTAGGATCCACTCTTTGTTTGGCATTACAAAAGGATAAACCGTATGAACGATGCACGAAAACCTCCTCAAGAGAGATGTCTGACGTGAGATAGATTATGATTGATTGATGCCTGAACGACGAATAAATAATGAAGTCTGGAATTTTGACGACTCCCAATGTTTGATGAGATGATATACCAGCTGTTACCGGGAATGGGTCTGGCCAACACATTCTTCGGTAACACGATAGTGTCAAATTGTCAAACACCGAGATTAAATTAATGAAAATTTTTGGATTGGTGGTTTTAGTACCTATGCATAAAAGCATGTGGGAAGTTTATATAGGCAATGACTTGAATATTTGGACTAAGTACATTATATTTTGTAGTACCATATGATTGAAGGTAGTACTGAACAATCTTTTGAAAACTGAAATGGTGTAAGTATATATTAAGAGTGAGTCATTTTCTGTTTGATAAATTGCATGTATGAAATTTTTTTACCTTGTATCGGTTTTTCAGGTATAGCAAGTGATGAGAAATATTTGAAACTGGATTGTTGGTTGAATATAAGAATTTGAGCTTATGAATTGGTTGATTTATTCTTAACCGTGTAGTATGTATTCTCCATAGTAGTGACGCCTAGTTAAATTCAGTTTGAGTACTGTGTTCAAGAAATTCATTTGGTTATGTGATCTGAATGTGTGGGTTCTGTTTTAGTCTAACTACTTCATGGAGACTCTTTTATCTTGGGAACCTGGTGTGGTAATTTTTTTGTTTTAAGCACTTGATTTTATGAACTCTCTTTTATGTTGAAAATTTGATTTAATGGGTGGTATGCATTATGAAGAGTATCTGAACCGAATTTGATCTAAAGGATATGGTTTTGGGTAGTGGCTGTATTTCAAATCAAGTAGTAGGAAAGCTAAAAAGGATTCATGTAACTCAAGTTGTTTTACCCCTTATGAAGTTTATTTTGAAGTTATTTTGAGACTAAAATTCTGTAAGAAGCAAACTAAAAGAGCTGCATCTTGTGATAACATGAACATAAGAAAAATTGAAAAATTTACCTTGACCTCATTGCTAAGGGTGTGGTCGTATTTTTACTTATTGCTCTAAATGGAAATTTAACTGCAACTAGGATTTTGAATGTGATTATCGTGAAAATGAATTATGAATGCATGGTCTATTTTGGTGGATTACGATTGGAAGTTGTTTCAAAATTGTAATGTTTATCAATGATTGGAAAGTTCATATCATGGTTAATGAATCCTCTGATCAGTGGAGTCATTTACATCCGAGGTACCTAGGACAACGGAAAGCTCGAGGAAGTTTCCTCATATGGGTGTTTTGACGAGCTATATGAGAGGTACCACTTAACATGATATGTATGAAAAGCATGCTAGAATTGATTTGCTGTATACAGGACTAGTTAGTCTCTATGTTTTTGTTGAGTACGTTTTAGAATAATAGACTTTGTGACATTTGATTCTAGGAAAGTATTCAGACAATATCTATAGAATAAGTGAATAGGCTAAACATCTCATGTAATTATGGCAATTAGAAGTTAGTACTTCAGAATTCCTGTATCCCTACTCTTGTTCATATAATTCAGTTCCCTCTATAGAGTTTAAAGACACACAACTTTCATTATATGCCTCTCCTTTCTCTCACCTTAATCAGGTATTTCGAGTTTAATTAGGGGTGACTCCTAACCATGTATGCTGGGTACAACCATTACCCATCAATATAATTCTTCCTTCCGTAAGATAGTGTCAAATATTATACTACTCACTTAATTGATACCTTTAAATTCTTATACCTCGAAGGTGATGGACTAGGGTCCTTAGAAAATAAAAGTATTTGATGGAAGGCTTAACTAAATTCTTGGTATTGAAGCTTTGTGATTTTATGAAGACTTTTCTAACTTGTAATTTGCGATGGGATGTGTTCTGTTTCATTTGCTCGAATTCCTGAAGGCTTCTAAGTTATGGAGTTCTACCTGTGATGTTATCAAGTAAGGTAATTAGTGTCGAAGTCTGAATATAAGGCGAATATGTGATGTGTTTAGTTAGTGAACTAAAATTTTATCATAGGTAAGGAGTAAGTTAGGAGTGGTGGCACTTCTAATTTGTAACATGTACACTGCAAAGATGAAATATTTGTAACTATGGATCCTAGTTAATTAGCCTCTCTTTTTGAGCAAGTAATAGGCAGGTGTTGTCTTGTTTGTTTAATTTGTCTAATTCAGAATCGTGAAACTCTGTTTGTGTACCAATTGTAAAGTAACTTTGTAAATTGAACTGTTAACTTTTCAACCAATTATGCATAAAACTCTAGAGTCATCTTGTAGGTAATGAAGTGCAATTTTTATGACTAAATTATCGTGACACAAAGGATGAAGTAAACAAGATGATTATATGGTATTATGCATGAATACATAAAAGGGCAGGTGACATGTTATTGATATTGACACACATAAAGAAACAAGGAACATAAATAATAACGTCAATGGATAATTACAAATGTATACAGGCATAGAACCGGTTTCATAACTTATTTAGGCACTAGAATAGGATTTCTTTGGGTCTTAAAAAGAGATCATGAAAGTGGAGACCTAGGTGGTTGTTTTCTTCCGACTACCGAGTATAAAAATTTATATAATAAAAAAGTAGTTTGTAAATGGATTTGTCTAGTTTGCCAACTAATTATATACTAAAGCCCTAAGCTTCATTGTAATTTTTGGATAGCTGGAGTTTCTTTGTTTAGTAAGATTAAATGTATGTTTTACTCCATCCTTGTTGCAGTATGATCTTCGATGTTGTTTGAAAAGAAAACATACATTTTTTTTTAAGCTTAGGAAAACCTATCATTCCTTTCCATGTGGGTAAAATTGTGTTATGTATCTAATGAACATGTAAAGTACAATCTGTTTGTAACACCCCGAATTAATGATGGATGACTTTTATGAATGCCGATCTGAAGGTAATATAATGTATTGCATGGATGAAACTGTGTTAGGTATTCGACTTAAGCAGTTTTCGGGATGGTAGGATGAAGTTTGGGGACAAACTTCAAATTTTGGTGGGGAGAGTGTAACATCCCACATGATTAGGAATTTATTTAAATTCCTAATTAGGAATATGGATGCATGTCTTGCAGTCGAATTACATGTATAATTAGGGTAGGATTAATTTTAATTACAACATACTAAAATCATTGTTAATGCTTAGTGGATTACATGAAGTAATAAATCTATTAGGAAGTTAATTCTTTAGACTCTTGGATTCTTTAAGGGCGACAACCCAAGTGCCATTGAGGAGTTCTTTAATCAACCCAAATTCTCTCCCATGAGCGACGACCCAAGTCTACTATTGGAGGACTTTATTCAGCCCAAACCTTTCCTACCCATGAACCTTTAGTTTATCTCACACAAAATCTGCATGCTGCTCCTGATTGGCCAATGAGCAAACACATATCTCTTCTTATCTTTCTATCCTCATGCGCTTAACAGGAGGAGTCAAGCCTGAGTTTGTGTGTTGCTTTGTGTTCAGAATTTAATCACATTATTTTCCCCTCCAAGCCGCAAGCCAACAAAGATAGAACAATCTGATTCTGCTTGCAGTTGAGTCAAAATTTATGATCAGCTTGAACCCTCACTCCCTCCTCCCCATACACATGGTAAGGGAACACCAAAGATGAGTGCTTATCACGTTAATCATAATCAAACCCAGCCATTCCCTCTTCCACAAGGCCGCAAGCTCCAAAGAAGAGCACCCTAAACACCAAAGCTCATCTTCTTTTATTCTTCTCCTTGTTCCACCGTACATCAAGCAGCAAGCTTGCATGCTCTTTTATTTTTCTTCTCATCTCCTTCTCATGTCACAAGGCTCTAAGGGAAGAACTCAAGAACCTAAGATCACAATTCTCTCCCTTCTTTATAGTTCGGCTGAACCATAAATTCAAGGAGGTAAGGTGCCTTCATCTGCTCATTTCTTCTCACCACCTGATTCGGTTTGATGGAGTTATTCTTCACTGCATGCAGCTTGAAATTCAAGCTCTTGGAATGGAGAAGGGAGAAGGTGCTGCTCAAAAAATTTGGTGGCTGTTTCCCTAGCTGATTGGCGAATTGTGGTGTACATGCAAGGAGGTAAAAACCAAATTTTTAGCTCTTCATTCCCTTCACTGTTCGGCCTGCATGTATGTACTAGGGAGTTAGTTATGTCAGCCCTATTCCTTTGTTTATGTTCCTTTGAACCGCTCAAGGAACTAGTGCATGCAAGCACAAAAATCTGACTTGGGAGCTTGGAAAATAGCTTTCCTTAATTTTGCTGGACTGCTCCTTGGGTTAGAAAAAAAAATATTAGACTTTGCATGTGTTCAAAGTGATGAAGACAGCCTACTAATGAACGAATTGTCCATGCCTAAGTGATGTAGGCAGTGTTGTGTAAATGAAAATTGGAAGCCCTAGTTAATGACTAAATAACCGAACCCACATGCATGGAAAATCATGGTTATGTCATTTGCTATCTATTGGTAAAATAAACTCTATGTTAGAAAAATTAAATTAGTATAAGAACTATGAAATCCGATTTGAACCAAGCCTTGCCGGTGTTTATAACTCATGTAGGCAGCATGTTAAATGACCTATTAGCTCATGCCTAAGTCGAGTGGGTAGTGTCTTGTTAATGGAGAATGGAAACCTTAAGTGGTGGCCTAGAAACCCGAACTTACAGGTATAGGAAACCTTGGATTTTGTTACTAAATGACAATGGTTAAATTTCCCAAGGAAGAAAATTCATTAGTGTCAGAACCATGAAATTCGAGTAAATCCAAGGATTAGGAAGAATGAAAAGTACATGTATTTTATTGGAAAAATAGATGAAAATTCTGATCTTGGTACTTTATTGTTTAGGTGTCCAAGCCTCTAAAAGAGTGGCCTGGATTGGTGATGTTTGATTAAAAAGTTAAAGCCTACAAGTAAGTGTTCGATGGATTACCTTTTGTGACTATTAGTTTAGTACTTGGATTTTTGAACTGTTGCTCGTGTGTCCCTGTATATGTAAGTATTCTGTTGGAAAATATTGTACTCTGTCTTTTGAATTTGGACCTATTGGAATTCTGTTTTGAAAACACATTTGGTTCGAATTTCTGCTGTCATAGTCATGGAAACTATGATTCTCTGATTCTGATATTTAGTTGTGCTCATGAACATCATAAGACTGCATTTTTCCATGTGTGTGCGAAGCAAATCATATCATATCATACAACATTATGCATTCAGTTTTGGAAACCGAAATATTTGATAAAAGTAAGCACATGTTTGAGCATGCATCATATAGGCATCCCTCAAGTACCAGGGAGAAGGAACCGTGGCTCAGTTCGCATAGGTCGCAGTTGGAATTCCCCCCTGTTAGGGCCAATTGGAATCTCCACTGTGTTAGCTAGTATGTGCACCGTAGTGCTATGAACATACAGTATTCTGGTGTTATATACGCATTCTGATTAGTATTCTGGCGTTATATACACATTCTAGTTACATTTTAGTATTTGTTCGGAAATTAATTGATGATGCGACTGTTTTGGAAATTCTGTATCTAGACTAATATTGTTGCACTACTTGTTTTTCTGCCACACTACTGAGATTTTCTCACCCCTTTGGGGCTCAATTTTTATAAATTACAGGAGGGTGAAGAAGCACATGATGAAGTATTTGTTTTAGATTTATCCTATTTGATTCTGCTGTTTGGAAACTCTACTGTTTGATGGTTGTGTGCTGCCCGTTCGAAGATGATGTAATATTTTATGAGACTGGAAAATATTGGAAAAGTGTCTTACCTTGCTGTATTTGGATTTGTATATTCTGCCTGAAACGTATGTAATTCTGGTAGTTGATTTGCAAAAACAATTTCTGCTGTAGTGAATTCGGAATTTTACTCTGATTTTTTGAGCACTTTGCGAGTTCTGTTTCTGGGGCTATACACCTCCGATTGGAATGTAATTTGTATGTACGTAAAGCCTCATATGTCTATTTTCAAATTATATAAAGTTTATGTCAAAAGCTTGTAAGCCCGATTTTATAGGATTTTTGCAAGTCAGGTAGGTTTTTGTAAAAATTTCATTGATTTTATGCATCTTGCGAGTTCTGTTTTTGGGGCTACAGATCTCCGAATGAGCTATATTTTATATGTACGTAAAGCCCCAGATGTCTATTTTCTTTGTGTCAAAGAATATTTTCAAAAACGTGTAAGCACGATTTTATACGATTTTTGCAAGGGAGACTGTTTTCTGAAAAATTCATTGTTCCATCAAGCAAAGGGTTTTAAGAAATTCTTGTTGTTTTCTCTTTGAAACCAGATTTCGATACAAGTTTTTGTACATGACTTAAAAGCGAATTTTCAGATTTTAATATGTAACGTTACAACTCTAATAAGATTTAGAAGACACTTCCCTTGGATGCATACAAGGGAGGGCGTCACAGCACCGGAAGATACGTCGGAGCATAACTCTTTTCGTCAAGCTAAAATAAAATTTTAATATTTTAGTCTTCCTTCTTCTTAAATAATTATATTTATTTTAAGGGATAAATCAAATATTTTTAAAAGCTATTAATAAATTCGCACAATTAACTTAAGGTAGTTGTTTTTAAACGGATGTGTCAAGAGTGCAGTAGGATTAAGTTTTCACCCTTCTCTGTGCGTAATTAGACTCCCGAACCTTGATTTAAAATTTTAAGAGATCAGTTTGCAATAAAAGGTTTTCCAATTTTTTCAAATTAAGTAAAATTGGTGGCGACTCCATTGATTTAATTTTAAAATTTTGGGTCATTACATAAAGCATAATGCAGATGGCTCCTTTGCTCGGTACAAAGCAAGGCTCGTGGAAAAGGGATATAATCAAATGGAGGGAGTAGATTACTTTGAAACTTTCTCCCCAGTTGCCAAGTTGATCGTAATTCGACTTCTCTTAGCTGTTGCAGCCGCACGTTGATGGTTCTTAGAGTAACTGGACATCAATAATGCCTTTCTCCATGGAGATCTCTCTGAAGAAGTGTATATGTCTATACCAGAGGGTGTTATCCCCCCTAAGCCAACTCAGGTTTGCAAGCTTGAGAAATCCCTTTATGGGCTTAAACAAGCAAGTCGCCAATTGAATGCTAGATTATCCATTGAACTTATATCTCTTGGTTACATACAATCCTTTATTGATCATTCCTTATTCACCAAACAAAATCATGATTCATTCACTGCATTTCTTGTGTATGTGGATGACATAGTCTTAGATGGCAATGACATGATTGAAATACAAGATGTTAAAGGTCACCTTGATAATTTGTTTCGTATCAAAGACCTTGGACCCCTTCGGTTCTTCTTAGGCTTTGAAGTAGCTCACTCTCAACGTGGTATTTTGCTGAATCAAAGGAAATATACTCTTGAATTGCTATCTGATGGTGGTTTGACTGGAGCTAAACATGTTTCTACTCCTATGGAGCCTACTCTTCGTCTATGTCAGAATCAAGGAGCACCTTATCATGAGTCAGCAGCTAATCGTCGGCTTGTTAGGCGTCTTCTGTACCTTACAAACACCAGACCTGACATCTCTTTTACTGTTCAACAGCTTAGCCAGTTTGTAGCTCACCCAACGAAGCCTCATTTTGATGCAGCCATTCGAGTTCTAAAATATCTCAAAAGGTCTCCAGGCAAAGGTATTTTCTTTCCTTCTCATAATTCCTTAACTCTATCTGGCTTCACAGACGCAGATTGGGCCACATGTCCAGATACCCGTAAGTCTACAACAGGGTTCTATGTCTTCATACGATCCTCTTTAATTACGTGGAAGTCCAAGAAACAAAGTATCGTAAGTCGCTCATCAGCAGAAGTGGAGTATCGTGCCTTAGCCACTCTGACATGTGAGGTGCAGTGGCTAACTTATCTCCTTCATGATCTTCACATTCCGATTTCTGGTCCAGCTATGATCTACAACAATAATCAAGCTGCAATACACTTAGCACACAACCTAACATTTCATGAGCACGACAACAATATAGAACTTGACTGCCACATTACACGTGAGAAAATCATCAAAGGATTGATTCATTTGCTTCATGTTTCTACCAAATAACAACTTGCAGACACTTTTATGAAGGCCCTTCATCCTGCTCCTTTTCAAGAATTTTTGTCCAAGTTGGGACTCTATGATATCCACCTCCCGACTTGAGGGGGGTGTTGAGTATAGATATCATTTTAACTAAGTTAGTTATTTTCAGTTTGTACAGTTAGTACAGTAAGCTTTCCGTTAGTCTCTGTTAGTTTCTGTTATGTACAACTGGCCTCCCTTTTGCATCAGCATATACTATTTATATGTGTGCACTGTGTAGAGCATGATTATTTAACAATAGATTGTAATTCAGTTTTAGATTCTCTCTTCACTTTCAGATGAGTTCTGTAACACCCCGTGTTAACCCGGTTTGTTAACATGTCATCGTATTAAGCCACGCTTAATGTAAAAATGCAGAATAACTTTTTACTTTCAATTATGACGTCATTATCATTACCATGTTGAATTACTTAATTTATTTCCAAAACATTGCCCGTATCTAATTGCAAAAGACAGCTAACTGAAATACCTCATATAAAATGTGTATCTACTCACGGATCTACAACACGTAGTTCGGAGAATATCCTGATACAATTAAACAATTTGAAACAACTAAAAACATAAACTCAAGTCAATGTGGCATGGACAATCCACATGCTCACCAAATAAGGCAACAAGCCCAATATAGACTCAACAATAGTCATCATACTCATAAAGCTATCAGCAAGATAACAACAAACATAATCCAGCATCCAACACAATCAGCATAACAGCATATAAATCAGCTAAGCTCTGGCCTCCTGCCGCTAGAGGTCTCTGTTGGACAAGTGGCTTCAATACTCAAGAGGGGGGGTGAATTGAGTTTTACAAAATCTTTTCGCAAAGTACCTCCTTTTATATTTTAAAGACTATTTCTTCAATGAAGTGATTTAATAAGGAAAAATCTAAGTGTAAGAGCAAGTAGAGAACAACAAAGTAAGCTAGTGAATATGTAAAGACAATCTAAAATGAAATTTTAATGCTTAAATAAAGAGATTAAGGATAGAGAAATTGCAAACTAGATGTATCATGGTTCGGTCACCACCACCGTGACCTACGTCCAGACTGAAGCCGCTCGATCAATTCTTTTCACTAACTATCAAGCTTGAGGGTGCTTGACAAACCACTACAATCTTTCAAGACTTCGGGCTCTTGATGCCTTACACTTTTTCACTCCAAATTTTCTTAGGAATTTGGTGACCTTTCAAGTGTATAGGGTTCACTCCCCTAGCTACTTAATAAATCAAAGGAAGGTGTTTAATAATGGCTAAGTACTCTCAAAGTACAAATAATACAAGTTGAAGAACAATGGTATATGACACTCTCACAAGAATAAAACTCAAATAGAGTTTATGATCAAGAAGACAAGAATAATGCAAATGAGATGAGAATTAATGAGTAATAATGATCAAGAAGTGTGTCCCATCAATGGGACAGTAGTCTCTATTTATAGAGGGGGCCCATGGCCTTTTTCCTACTTATTTTCGCAAACTAGCCGTTTTATAGTCGTTATTTTTGTCTCTGTACAGTAGGTAATCGATTACCATTGAGTGGGTAATCGGTTACCATGAAGGGTAATCGATTACCATGTATTGGGTAATTGATTACCAACCTGTTGAAAGGTTGGATTTCGCCCTAAAATGGTTTTCTCTTGATTCACATTAGTTTCAAAAATTGATTAAACATTTTATGAACATTGAAAATTATATTTTCATGCTAGGAATGTATTTGAATGTCAAACGATGATTTAATGCATGTATTTAAAAAATACTTTGAGCTTCGTTCTTGTAAGGAATCAATTTTACAAATAATCCTAAGTCCTATGGTATATTACTCTGAGTTTGGACTTAGAGACTTCAATTGAAGCTTGAGTCTTTGATCTTGTTTAGAATTCTTTTTTATGGTTGCACCTTGAAGCTTTCTTTTCATGCTTTGTTTGTTATCATCAAAATCGTTGAACCTTTATGTTCTTTTCGTAGAGTGCATTGGTTCCACAATCTCCCCCTTTTTGATGATGACAAACTCAAATTGAGAAGAAGATTAGTAAAGCATGTATTTAGACAAATATAGTATTGAAACTCCCCCTTAATATATGATTGATATACAAAGTGTCATCTAATCTCCCTTTTATATTTGAATTTTGTTCTCCCCTTTTTTACCTTAATATATGCTTATGATTCTCAATTTACGTATCCTTCTCCCCCTTTGGCAACATAAAAAAGAATGAGTGGATAAATAGAAAGCGTGAAATAATGCATGCAAGAAGCAAGAAGAAAAACATAAAAAACCAAAAGGGCATAATAGCCCATAAACTAATCAACTAGAGTCCATAAAGCTAGCTTCCTAGAGATGCAAAATATCCAAAAATAGCATACCAAAATAGAAGCATAAAATAAGTCCAAAAGCATAAAATAAATAGTAGGGACTAAAAGTCATCAGAGTCATGTGGAGGCGGTGGTGGTAGAGAAGGAAGAGGAGGAATGTGAAGATAGTCTTCAATGCGCTTCAGACGAAGCTCCATGTTAGCATGCCTAGAGTTCACAATAGCAAAGCCAGATTTCATAATAGTGTTTAACCGATTAAGAGATGTGAGAATGGAACCCAAAGTATGATCAGTGGAGGAAGAAGAGTCCGTATGAGGGTCAGCACCAGGAGGAGCATCAGCCAGAGGAGCATGTGGAGGATGGTCCTCGGCAATATCAGCAGGGGCATCGGCGGCTTCAGGATGAGCAGTTGTTTTACACCCTATGCCATTAATTTTTTTAATTTGCATTTGGGCCAGCAAATGCATGCCAAGGCAGTTCAATTCGTCGGACAAAGTCTCACCATCCAGAAAGATTTGCTGATGACGCAGAATCTTAATAATTGCAGTAGCATAAGGAAGTGCACCAGAAGAGTTTTTAGATTTAATCATTTGAGAGCAGATATAGTAGGGCCAATTGAAACTAATTCCAGAACGGATAACCCACATCAGAAAGATATCAGCATCAAGCACCCGAGAGTAGTTGGAGGGTCGCGGTGACAACATGTGAGTGACTACATAATGCAGGATCCGGTTGTTCATAGTTAACAGAGAGACGCTGAACTTTGATTGAGTAACTATGATGCCGGGTTCCAGAATTGACTGCGTAAAGGCATATTTGTTATATTCAGGGAAAGCATACTCACCAAGCTTGTGTCCGGCATAGGTAGGACCAAGTATACAAGGCCATTCTTCAGGTGGCACAGAAAATAATTTGCCCCTGATGTCGGCCTTGAGTGTGTCATTTGCAAAGCTCATAGTGCAGTAGAAGGCCCGAACCATATCCTCTGAATATTTTTCTTTGAGGAGTGTCAACCGGAGGACTCGAGCATGAGTCAGGAGATCACAAATTTCAAAGTCTTCATCGCTCAAGAATTGTATGTCCAAGTATTTTGGAGCAATGACTTGGCGGGTGGCATAATGTTGCTTGAACGTTGCGTATTTAGCGGCTGTAGAGAAGTATTTTCCATGAAGACATGAACCGCGGGGCCTTTTTCGAATGGGGTTAGATGATGAAGCCATGGATTCAAATGAGAGAGCAAATGAAAATCCTACAAAATGGAATTTCACAAAGTTAGAGTCCCAACATATAAATATTTTGCAATGAAACAGAGGCTGTAATGTGGGAATGAAGAACATGAGCATAGGCATAATGAATTACACAAATGCATAGTATCAACAAGATGAAATTAATCCCATGAAACTAAGGCATGAGTACTTAATGTAAATAAGACCAATGTAAAAGCAAACCCAATCGATGCAGAATATGGCGGCCTTGGGATGAGAATTTACACAGTATGACACATGATATAAATGAGAATGGTAAATGAGTGGTCAAACAGTGAAGAGAAAATTCATGTGAAATGAAGGTCCGTATAAAATTAGAAAAATGGGCATGTAGATTAGCAGTAAAAAAATGAGACAGCCACATAGAGCCACAAATTGACCGAAGTGAGCAGCAGGCACAAGGCACGATGAATACAGAAATATAATGTAGTCAGTCCAAATTCCAATTTAGGCAGAAAAGAAGCAAAAAAAAAATATAGTTTAGCCATCAAATTTTGTGAAACAGAGACCTACGGGATACAGGCAGCCATGGATAATCGATTCAAGGAGAAAAGAAGCACAAATGATTAAGGGAGGAAAGCACAGATGACACACATAAGCAATAAGAAATAAAGCATTCATCCTATAAAATGGATTCACAGCAAGCCGAGAAAAAAAAAAATTCAATATGTTGCAGAAATCGTAGGAGCAGGGAAGAAAGAAAAAAAATGTGAATCAACCGATTGAGATAAGGGTCGATTTAAAAAGGAATCCCAAATAGTTCAGCAAAAAAAAATTTCACATAGATTAACACCATCTCCCATTTTCCCGAATATAATCTGCACAAGTAGAATAATATAATCTGTATGATGAATATAGGGCAGGAACCCAAATTTCAGCAAAAAAACTCTTCACAGTCAAGCAAATCCGAAACCCAAATGAGCAGTAACCAAGAAAGGGTACCCACCAAAAAAAAAAAAAAAAAAAAGAAGAAAGGGAGAGAGACAAACCTGTGGTGAATCGAAGACGGAAAAGGCTTTAGATGTGCTCTCAATCTTGGGGTTTTAAAAGTGTTCAAGAAGGCAAAAAGAGAGGAGACGGTTCTGTGTAAAAAAAAATTTGTTTGTCTTTTGAAAGCAATGAGACAAAAACGGCTCTTTTCGTGACTTAAAGCTGTTGTTTACGATTGGTAATCGATTACCAGTGCATGGGTAATCGATTACCCTTCTTAGTAATCGGTTACCAATGTGAAGGTAATCGATTACCTAACAGATTTTTGGGCTTATTTGTAAAACGAAACAGAGAGGGAAGAGTACCAATCATTGGTGTAATACCCCATATTTTCTTTTAATAAAATAATAATAATAATAATAATATAATAAATATTTTTGGATAATAATGATATTTAGTATTTTTGTAATTAATAATATTGATATTTATATAATTATATATATATATATATATATATATATATATATATATATATATATATATATATATATATTAGATGATAAATTTTGATTAATTGATTTATTAATTGATTGATGATTTATGTATTTATGTTTGATTAGTAATGATTGATGAGTAAATTGTTTAGATATGATGAGTCAACAAACATAAATTGCTTAGATATGATGAGCCAACAAACATAAATTGTTTAGATATGATGAGCCAACAAACATAAATTGTTTAGATATGATGAGTCAACAAACATAAATTGTTTAGATATGATGAGTCAGCATTGAGTCAGTAATGTGTAAGCCCTAAACTTCAACTATAAATAGAGGTCTAGCCTAACCAAACCAATTCACTCTTCAACATTTCTCCTCTACTATTCTCTCTTCTTAGTTCAAAAACTTAGTTTAATTTATTTTATATTCTTCTGATTACCAACTGGTTCTCTGCCCCAAATTACTCTTTTCTTCTAGAAGTTAGCGAAAACGGAGACCAGGTAATCCTAATCTCTAGGTGGTTGAGGATTTGTTGTGTATGAAATTTTATTGGGTGTGTCCTAATCTTCAGATAGTTATATGTTTGATGTATATGTAATCCTAATCCCTAGAAAGTCATAGGTTATATTGATATGAATTTTGATATATATAATCCTAATCCCTAGAGAGTCATAGGTTATATTGATATGAATTTTGATATATGTAATCTTAATCCTTAGAAAATTTTAGGATGTTTTCATATATTATATGTAACCCTTAGGGTATTTAAATTAAATTATTTTAATCTCTAGAAATTAATTGGATTAATTATTTGATTTTGGCTTTACTCTAATATATGTGAATATTTGAATTATGATATGATGATTGGATTTGGATTTTACTCTTTGAATTATGATTTCAAAAATTATGATATAATGATTGGATTTGAGTTTTTACTCTATTATATGTTGAATATGAAAATTATGATATTCTTGGATAATGGATTTGAAAATTATGATGGATTCGAAAATTATGATATTATATTCAAAAAAAAATTTATGATATTCTTGGATAATGGATTTAAAAATTATGATGGATTTGGAAATTATGATATTCTTGAAAAATTGAATTTGGAAATTATACTCTTGATTAAATTGATGTGTAAATCATGAAAACTATTTGACAATTATGAGAATCGTGACAAGATTGAATTAATTGTGTGTGATTGTAATAAATTAATAGTGGGAGGATAGCTTTGGGATGGTACCTCCCAAGGTGATGAACATAACTTTTGGGCTTTATGCCTCCGATGTGAAACTGATGTGAAAAAGATTGTATCCATTCTTTCCAAAGTGGTATCTGGCAGGGTTTCACGGGATACTAGTAGCAAATTTGGGAAGAGGTATGCACACTAGGAAGATGTGAATTGATTATGGCCAATGTGATTTGTCTGTGACTGGCAGGGTTTCCCGGGTCTACCATGGTTCTCTTCCCACTAAATATAATGAACTTAAACATTATTATTAATGAAATTTGTTATTTGATTTGATTATGAAGAATGTCATTGAGTTGTGAATATTATCATATTATGATTAATGTTGTGCTAAACATGTTAGTTGATAATTACCAAATACATTAAATGAACTTAATAACGATAAATATTATATAATGGAATTTTGATTATTATATTGATATTTGATTTGATTAATGTGGAATTTGAAAGAAACTGACCTTGAAGGTCGAGGCATGTGAGAGGGAAAAACAAAAATTTTCGAGCGGAATAACACATACCATATCAAGAAACATGCTTTAGGGCATGGATGTTACCTTGTTTGCTTTCCAAAACTTGAGGATGATCAAGATGAGGCTTGAAGATGCAAGCCCTCTAATGTTGATCCACACCACCCTTTGTCAAGACGGAAGAACTCTTCTTCAAGGCCACCAACGAAAACACCAATGGAGGCAAGCTATGCGCCCAATGTGTGAAGGAGGAGGCTAGGTCAAGATGTTTAGAAGAGTGAATATTTAACAAGAATAGACACAAAAGTGGCGCATGGTTTTCTTTGAAAAAGGCTAGGTTATTTCGAAACTCTCTTAGGAAAAACCTCAAAAGGAACCCACAAGGAGATGAGAGAATGAGTTAATTAAAATCTAATTTTCTTCACTCAAATAAGGCCCTATATATAGCGCACACTAGGGGGATGAGTGGAACTGTTGCAAAATTCAAATCTTGTCAACAACCTCCTCTCACATCCTCATGATATCAAGTGAATATCTCAACAAGAATCTGACTCAACAACCATCATATGGCCAGCCATATGGTGCGCCCCACTTGGCTTCATAACAGTCCAGATACGTTGAGCAGTTGCATTCAAACTTGAACCAACTGTCTCACTTATTCTCTCAACAAACCAAATCTGACTGGAGCTCATTTGGTTGATCCTATAACCATCATCAGATACCTAAATTAGCGCCCCATATCCTCACTAGAAGATTCTCAAAGATCTCCTCTTGATATTTGGGATTTGTTCCAACAAGATCTTATCTTATCCTTTTGTTATGAAACAACTTTTCATAGCCAATTCAAATTCGAATTCAAACATTTGAATTCAAACGTTCAAATATTTAAATTTTAAATTCAAATTCAAATTCAAATTTTAAATTCAAAATTCAAATTCAAAATTCAAAATTTCAAATTTCAAATTCAAAATTCAAATTTCAAATTTCAAAATTCAAATTCAAATTTCAAAATTCAAATTTCAAATTTCAAATTCAAAATTCAAAATTCAAAATTTAAACGTTTGATAATTAATTTAACTAATTAAATTAATTAGTAATGTCTTGGACCATCCAAGCCCATTAACTAACCATGCACCCTTTTTCCTTTTGGTGGGCTTCCAATCTTCTTCTTGGGCTAACAATCATTATTAGGCCCAATACCTTTAATGTTATATAGTCATGACAATAAGGTGTTAGTGTGTGACCCATTAGGCCCAACATAGCCACTGACATAAATGGGCTTGGGCCCAATAAGCCCACAACCCATCTAATGACAACACAGAGCACTAGCAATGCTTTGTTGCCCCAGAGCTAGTTAGGTTAATGACATAATCATCCTATTACACATATGTGGTTGCCATATGTATTTCCTTTCGTCTCGGTTACCTTCCCATAAAACCTAGGGTAAGGAAACGTATCAACCCTTGCGGTTTAGGGTAAGCTTTATTCGAAATAGGGAATCTTCAATTTACTGACTCTAAAGGCAAATCATCTCATGATCTCTTTTACTATGCATAGATTCCCGAGTCCCTGTAAATGTCATCCTGATTTCTCCGGTTTACAGATAACCTAATCTCTCACAGAGATTTGACGAATTCCTTCAGCTTATCACCCTAGCCCTGTGCTCTTTCAGGACAAGCCCAACAGTATACCTATGAGTCTCCATGTTTCAGGCAGATAAGGTATACAGTCAAAGCATGTCTTCTAGAACACAGTCTAGGTAATAATTTCTGGTCTAAGGAAAGACATACCCAAATATAAAGAGACTACTCTAATGATACTCTCTGTGAGATTTCCTCATAGAGTCTCTTTTGTGGGTCTGTTCAGTGCGAGCTATACCCTTATAGATCCACCCCCGACTTTAGCTAAGACATCTCCATATCTGTAGCTCATGAGGTCTTTACCTTGCATCCGAATACTCGTGCTAGTCTTACCCGAGATCACTGATCCCCATTCTCAGTGTCTCTAGACTAGGAACATAAAATTAGAATAAACATCCAGTATCCTTGAATCCTCATGATCATGATCTCATCACAGATACTCAAGCGATACCTATTTTATTCCAAGGGGTTTATCCAGTTACTCATATATAATATTAACAGTAATATCGAGACAAAATATGAAACAGGATAAAGAATGCTTTTATTTATTTGCGACAATACGAAGGTCCACTTATGTCATAATCTAATCAAAAGATTGTCTCTAAGACATCCATATACTAACAAGCTCCCACTTGGCCTAAAGCCAATCAGACCTAAGTCGTGTACCCAAAGCCTCATAATGACTATCATGTTTTCTCTGAGAAACAGCCTTTGTCAGAGAATTGGCTAGGTTATCATCTGTGGGAACATAATCCATCTTTACATCGATCTTATCAATGATTACTCTAATCAGGTGATATCTGCGGAGCACGTGTTTAGATCTTTGATGAGACCTAGGTTCCTTTGACTGCGCAATGGCTCCAGTGCTTTCGTAAAGCAACTGTATGGGCTCATCTACGCTTGGAACCACCCTTAGTTCAGATATGAACTTCTTGATCCACACGGCCTCCTTAGCCGCTTCTGAAGCAGCTATGTATTCAGCTTCTGTCGTTGAATCTGCTGCTGTCTCCTGCTTGGAACTCTTCCAAGATACTGCCCCACCATTTAAGGTGAACACGAACACTGATTGTGACTTACAATCATCTTTGTCACTCTGAAAGCTGGCATCAGTGAACCCTTTCACTGAAAGCTCATCAACCCCACCATAGACCAGAAACGCATCCTTAGTTCTTCTTAAGTACTTAAGGATGGTCTTGACTGCTGTCCAGTGACCCTCTCCAGGGTTAGACTGGTATCTGCTCGTAATGCTTAAAGCATATGAGACATCTGGTCTCGTACATATCATGGCATACATGATGGATCCAATAGCCGAAGCGTATGGAATTCCACTCATGCGATCCTTCTCAGGCTGTGACTTAGGACACATAGCCTTTGAAAGATGTACCCCATGACTGACGAGAAGAAAACCCCTTTTCGACCCTTCCATGCTAAACCTCTTTAGCATCTTGTCAACATACGTGGATTGAGATAAACCCAGCAGCCTATTAGATCTATCTCTATAGATCTTTATACCAAGTATAAAGGCTGCTTCTCCCAAATCCTTCATGGTGAAGCCTTTTGAATGCCACTCTTTCGTTATTTGTAATGTGGGGATGTCATTTCCTATTACAATATGTCATCTACATAAAGTACCAGGAAGACGACATTACTCCCACTAACCATCTTGTAAACACAAGGTTCATCTTCGTTATTGATAAAACTGTTACTCTTAACGATTTCATCAAAACGAATATTCCAACTCCTTGATGCCTGCTACTATTGCAAGCGTGATCCTAATAGATTTGATCATGGAAACTGGTGAGAAAGTCTCATCATATTCAACTCCTTGTTTTTTATGATACCCTTTCGCCACCAACCTAGCTTTGTAGGTCTGAATGTTCCCATCTGCATCAGTCTTTCTTTTAAAGACCCATTTGTTACCGATAGGAACTATTCCTTGCGGTTTAGGAACCAAGGTCCATACCTTGTTTTGATACATCGAATCCATTTCAGATTCCATGGCTTCGAGCCATCTAGAAGAGTCAACATTCTTGGCTACTTCTTCGTAGTTACTTGGTTCATCATCCTTGACGGTTTGCTGATTCTCAATCACAAACCCATACCTCTCAGGTGGATGGATGACCCTCGTACATCTACGGAGTTGTGTGTTTACTTCTCCATTGGAGAACGTCGCCTGCGGAGCAGACTCGGGTTCCTCAATCTGTTCTTGTGGTTCTTGTACTTCTTCAAGATCAATCTTACTCCCACTGGCTCCTTGAGAGATCAAATCCTTCTCAAGGAACTCAGCATTTCTGGACACAAACACCTTCTGTTCATTCTTGGAGTAAAAGCAGTATCCTTTAGAACCTTGGGATATCCCACAAATAGACATTTAGTACTCTCAGCACTAAGCTTGTCTGATGCCAACGCTTTGACATAAGCCAGCGATCCCCATACCCTGAGGTAACTCAGGTTGGGTTTCTTACCGTTCCATATCTTATATGGTGTGGTCTGAACAGATTTAGACGGTACCCTGTTTAGAAGGTATGTCGCTGTATCTAAGGCATATCCCCAAAACGATTTTGGAAGTTGAGTCTCACTCATCATAGACCTAACCATGTCTAACAAGGTCTTGTTTCTCCTTTCAAAGACACCATTTTGGTGTGGTGTGTAAAGTGCAGTAAACTGCGAGAGGATTCCATTTTCTCTTAGATAATCCTGAAACTCATGGCTCAGATATTCACCACCATGATCTGATCGCAATGACTTAATCATCTTGCCACGATGTTTCTCTACTTCATCAGTAAAGGTAATGAAATAGGAGTATCCTCCTCTAGCCTCAATAGACATTGGGCCACACACATCAGAGTGAATGAGTTCTAATAACTCACTAGCCCTATGAATCTCAAGCTCATTAGGCTTTTGATGAATCATTTTCCCAGCTAGACAAGATTCACATTTTCCATAGGATTCCAAATCCTTGGAATCTAGGTATCCATCTCTATGCATCCTAGACAATCTTGTTTCATTTATGTGCCCTAGTCTATAGTGCCAAAGATAGGATTGATTATCTATCCTAGGTCATTTCACATCTACATTGAGCACTTCAGTTCCCATTTCCAAAACATACAAGCCATTTATTAAAGAAGCAGTACCAAAAATAATATCATTCAAAATGATAGAAAATGTACCGTCCCTAATAGTGAAAGTAAAACCATCTTGTTCTAAATAAGAAATAGAAATAATGTTTCTAGAAATGCCGGAAACATAAAGACAATTATTAAAATGCAATAAGAGGCTCGTAGGCTAATGAGGTCGGTATCTCCACCAGCATGAGCTTGGACCATTCAAAATTCAAATTCAAATTTCAAATTTCAAATTTCAAATTTCAAATTTCAAATTCAAAATTCAAAATTTAAACATTTGATAATTAATTTAACTAATTAAATTAATTAGTAATGTCTTGGACCATCCAAGCTCATTAACTAACCATGCGCCCTTTTTCCTTTTAGTGGGCTTCCAATCTTCTTCTTGGGCTAACAACCATTATTAGGCCCAATACCTTTAATGCTATATAGTCATGACAATAAGGTGTTAGTGTGTGACCCATTAGGCCCAACATAGCCACTGACATAAATGGGCTTGGGCCCAATAAGCCCACAACCCATCTAATGACAACACAGAGCACTAGCAATGCTTTGTTTCCCCAGAGCTAGTTAGGTTAATGACATAATCATCCTATTACACATATTTGGTTGCCATATGTATTTCCTTTCGTCTCGGTTACCTTCCCATAAAACCTAGGGTAAGGAAACGTATCAACCCTTGCGGTTAGGGTAAGCTTTATTCGAAATAGGGAATCTTCAATTTACTGACTCTAAAGGCAGATCATCTCATGATCTCTTTTACTATGCATAGATTCCCGAGTCCCTGTAAATGTCATCCTGATTTCTCCGGTTTACAGATAACCTAATCTCTCACAGAGATTTGACGAATTCCTTCAGCTTATCACCCTAGCCCTGTGCTCTTTCAGGACAAGCCCAACAGTATACCTATGAGTCTCCATGTTTCAGGCAGACGAGGTATACAGTCAAAGCATGCCTTCTAGAACACAGTCTAGGTAATAACTTCTGGTCTAAGGAAAGACATACCCAAATATAAAGAGACTACTCTATTGATACTCTCTGTGAGATTTCCTCATAGAGTCTCTTTTGTGGGTCTATTCAGTGCGAGCTATACCCTTATAGATCCATCCCCAACTTTAGCTAAGACATCTCCATATCTGTAGCTCATGAGGTCTTTACCTTGCATCCGAATACTCGTGCTAGTCTTACCCGAGATCACTGATCCCCATTCTCAGTGTCTCTAGACTAGGAACATAAAATTAGGAATAAACATCCAGTATCCTTGAATCCTCATGATCGTGATCTCATCACAGATACTCAAGAGATACCTATTTTATTCCAAGGGGTTTATCCAGTTACTCATATATAATATTAATAGTAATATCGAGACAAAATATGAAACAGGATAAAGGATGCTTTTATTTATTTGCGACAAGACAAAGGTCCACTTATGTCCTAATCTAATCAAAAGATTGTCTCTAGGACATCCATATACTAACAGAATTGATTTGAACACTATTTGATATTTGATTTAATTTGTTATTAATTACATTAATTGTATTTTGATTAGGATTACCAGTTTTGCTAACTTTTGTGTTTGTTTAACTGCAATGATCCTTCACGGGGGAGCAGATTTTCAGTGAAGCATGCTGCAAAGGATGGGGCTAGCTGTGGGCAGTGAGGATCACGACTCGAATATTTCTAGCTAGTTCCTATGTTTAGAAATTTTATGAGATTTAAATAAATGCATAAGACATATTTCCTTTATTTAAACTTTAGTCTTTGGTTTTATTTTAATGTAATAAATTTAGCCTTGCACCTGTCCATTGTACAGGTGCGGCGGTAACATTCCCCAAATTAGATTTAGATTAGCTTCCGCAATATTTATATTATTATAATTGTAAAAAAAATGAATTTTGACAATTTATTTATTATAAGATTGTTTTATAAATTGTTAGAATTTGGGGTGTTACAATTGGAGGGACATGTGGCATATAACAGATATAATGCTATAAATTTTGATACATGGAAGATGCTTTTTAGATACATGGTGGTTTTTTTTTTAAAAAAAAAAAATTGAGGATTTAATCATGAAAATTAGTGAAGTGATGGAGTAAATGGTGATGTAATCATATATAGGATGGATCAATGAGACCAATTTCTCTTCTTAAGTTATAGAATACTTCCCTTGGGAGTGGTTTGGTGAAGATGTCAGCCAGTTGCTTTGAAGATTCCACAAATTCCAATATGCAATCACCATTTTGCACATGATCTCTTATAAAATGATGCCTAATATCAATATGTTTAGTTTGTGAGTGCATTATGGGATTCTTTGTGAGGTTTATGGCACTAGTGTTATCACACTTTAGGGGATGTGATCAAGTTCAACCCCAAAGTCCTTGAGTTGTTGTTTCATCCAAATGATTTGAGCACAACAACTACCAGCCGCCACATATTCGGCTTCGGCTGTGGACAAAGCCACACTATTTTGTTTCTTGCTATGCCAAGATACTAAAGAGCAACCAAGAAAGTGGCAAGTGTCACTCGTGCTCTTCCTATCCAATCTACTTCCCGCAAAATCGGAATCGGAATAGCCTATTAACTCACATGATGCACCCTTAGGGTACCATAATCCCATTTGTGAAGTGCCTACAAGATATCTCATAATTCTTTTTATGGCACTTAAGTGTGATTCTTTAGGATTAGCTTGAAATCTAGCACACATACACACACTAAACATAATATCGGGCCTACTTGCGGTTAAATAAAGAAGTGAGCCGATCATACCTCGATATTTAGTAGTTTCTATGGATTTACCTCCTTCATCCTTGTCCAAAGAGCAAGATGTACCCATGGGAGTATCGATGGCCTTAGAGTTGTCCATTCCAAACTTTTTGAGTAACTCCTTGCAATATTTAGCTTGATTGATGAATATTCCATCCTTTTGTTGCTTTATTTGGAGACCAAGAAAGAAGTTTAGCTCTCCCATCATAGATATCTCAAATTCGCTTTGCATAAGATTAGCAAACTCTTCACAAAGATGAACATTAGTAGCACCAAATATAATGTCATCAACATAGATTTGTGCAAATAAAAGATGATAATTTTTCTTCTTTATAAAGAGAGTTGTGTCCACTTTTCCTCTTAAAAATCCTTTTCCTAAAAGAAATTTGCTTAATCTTTCATACCAAGCTCTTGGAGCTTGTTTCAAACCATATAAAGCCTTTTTGAGTTTAAAGACATGGTTGGGTAAATCATGATCTTCAAAACTGGGAGGTTGATCAACATACACTTCTTCTTGAATGTATCCATTTAAAAACGCACTTTTAACATCCATTTGAAAAAGTTTAAAATCCATTATACATGCAAATGCAAGTAATAATCTAATAGCTTCTAATCTAGCAACGGGAGCATAAGTTTCATCATAATCAATACCTTCTTGATTATAACCTTTAGCAACAAGTCTAGCTTTATTTCTAGTAATTATGCCATTTTCATCAAGCTTGTTCCTAAAGACCCATTTGGTTCCAATTATTGGATAATCATTTGGTTTTGGCACAAGTTCCCAAACTTGATTTCTTTCAAATTGATTTAGTTCTTCTTGCATTGCCAAAAACCAATGTTCATCAATAATTGCTTCATTTATGGTCTTAGGCTCAATTTGAGAAACAAATGCTAAATGATTACAAATATTTCTAATTGAGTTTCTAGTAGTTACCCCTTTGGATATATCACCTATTACCGCATCAATGAGGTGTCCTCTAGCTACTCTCCAATCTTGTGGTAGATTGTTTCCATCATTGGTTTGTTGACTTGGTGTTTCTTCATTGTTTGCTTCCTTTTCTTTTTGCCTTTCATCTTCCTCTTTGTCATTCAAGTTTATGTTTTCCATGCTTTCTATAACATCATCCTCACAAAGTTCCTTTTTAGGCAAGGCATTGTTAGTCTCATTAAATACAACATGAATAGACTCTTCAATGACCATTGTTCTTTTGTTATAGATTCTATAAGCTCTACTTGTAAGTGAATATCCTAGAAATATGCCTTCATCGGCTTTAGAGTCAAATTTGCCAAGGTTTTCTTTTCCATTATTTAAAACAAAACATTTGCAACCAAAGACATGAAAATATGAAATATTGGGTTTTCTTCCTCTGTAAAGTTCATAGGGAGTTTTCTTCAAAATGGGTCTAATTAAAGCACAATTCATAACATAACACGCGGTGCCAATGGCTTCCGCCCAAAAATATTTTGGAAGATTATTTTCATTTAACATCGTTCTAGCATGTTCTTCCAATACACGATTTTTTCTTTCTACAACTCCATTTTGTTGTGGAGTCCTATGAGCGGAAAAATTATGTTCAATACCATTTTCTTCACAAAACATTTCAAATTCTTGATTTTCAAATTCTCCACCATGATCGGTTCTAATTGAAACAATATTTGAAGATTGTTCATTTTGAATAAGCTTGGCAAGTCTCTTGAATGATTTAAAAGCATCGCTTTTATATGTAAGAAATAAAGTCCAAGTATAGCGAGAATAATCATCCACAATGACCAAAGCATAGTAATTGCCACCAAAGCTCATGGTTCTAGTTGGTCCAAAAAGATCCATATGTAAAAGTTGTAAAGACTTTGTGGTAGAAACAATATTTTTTGATTTAAAAGAAGCCTTTACTTGTTTTCCCATTTGACAAGCATCACAAACTTTATCTTTTTCAAATTTGAGCTTTGGTAACCCAATCACTAAGTCTAAGGATATCAATTTGCTTAATTGACCCATGCCAATGTGTGTTATTCTTCTATGCCATAACCAAGAGTCATCTTCCTTACTAATCAAACATTTATCGTCATTTGAAGGCATACCATCTAAGTCTATCATATAAATGTTATCCACTCTATGACCAAGAAACTTAACTTGCCCATCAATTAGACTCTCAATTTTACAAGAGGTTGAGTCAAAAATAATTTTATAATTTTTATCACATAATTGACTAATGCTAAGCAAGTTATGTCTAAGGCCCTCGACAAGTAAAACATTTTCTATAGAGACGGAGAAGGAATTACCAACTTTTTCAATACCGAGAATCTTTCCTTTGTTGTTATCTCCATAGGAAACATGTCCATGCTCTTTCTTTGTGAACGATTGGAATTTAGTTACATCTCCCGTCAGGTGACTTGAGCAACCACTATCCAAGTACCACTTGGAGCTTTTAGCCTTCCAACAAACCTACATCACAAGGTCATGATTTAATCTTTGGTACCCACACCATGTTGGGTCCTTGTGTGTTAGTCTTGGGCTTAGTTCCCTTAGGAACCCACACTTTCTTTTGCCCAATAATACCATTCTTTCTAACTTTACATGTGGATGCACTATGACCTTTTCCACCACAATGAAAGCATTTAATGAATGGGCTACTTGTCATGTAGGATGGTGAAATGAAAAAGTTTTTATATGATTTTTCTTGTGTGCAAGTGTCAAAGCCTAACCCGAATTTGTTGAACATGCATCTTTGTTTGCCAAGCAACACATTTAAGTTATCTCTTCCACATGTGAATTTGCTTAGAATTTCATTTAAATCATCAATTTCAATGTTTAGATCCTTACATGAAGTACATGATGATGAAGATGCATGATCATTTGAAGATAGGCATTTGATACAACTAATGCTAGCATCAAGTAATTTGAGAGTTTCATTTTCATCCTTCAACTCTTTTACTTTCTTTTCTAAAGATGCAATTTGTTTTTCCAAAGAACTAATAGTTTTTCTTGATGCTCTAATAGTCTTAACATGTATTAGTGATTCATTATGCATTTCTTCAAACATGTCAGACAACTCATCATATGGAGGGGAAATAGTAGAGCAAGATGAGTTTACCTCAGTTTTGGATTCATTTTTGTCCTCATTTGCCATTAGACATATATGTTGAGTTCCTTTGCTTGATTTCTCCGGTGGTCTCTCGTCTTGCATGAAGCATAGGTTCGCTTCTTCCTTGGAGTCATCATCGGAAGAACTAGATTCGTCATCCCAAGCAAGATAAGCCTTCTTGAAGTTTCTTCTATCCTTGTTTTGCTTCTTTTCATATTTGTCTTTCTTTTGAATATTTGGACAATCCGATTTGTAGTGACCGGTTTTCCCACATTCATAGCAGATGATGGTGAGTTGTGAGGATCCTTCATCTTTAGATCTTCTTCTAGGAGGAAATGCAGATTTCTTTGAAAAATTCTTTTTAAAGAATTTTCCATACTTCTTTACGAAGAGACTCATCTCATCTTCATCAAGACCATTTTTGGAATCTCCATCTTCTTTTTCCTCATCCTTCTCTTTGCTTGGTGTTGAGGCTTTCAAGTCAATTCCCTTACTTTTCTTGATGGCTTGTTCCTTCAAGTTTATTCTAGTTAGCTCCATTTCATACTCTTGGAGCTTCCCGAACAAGGTTGCAAGATCCATAGTTTTCAAATCTTTTGATTCCGTAATAGCCGTCAACTTGGGTTGCCATTCCCTATTGTGCACACTTCTCATCACCTTAGCAATTAACTCAAGGTTAGTAAAAGATTTATCTAAAGCATTTAGATGAGTGACAAGGTGTGTGAATCTCTTTTGCATACTTTGAATACTTTCGTTTTCATTAATTTCAAACATTTCAAATTCTCTAGTGAGTGCATTTAATTTTGTGAATTTAACATCACTAGTTCCTTCATGGGTTATTTGAAGAATATCCCACATTTCCTTAGCATTCTTACAATTTGAAACACGAAAGTACTCATCACGACCTAAGGCATTTGTGATCAAGTTTTGAGCTCTAGCATTCCAATTTCCTTTCTTAATTTCATCTTCAGTGTAATTATCTATATCTTTAG